>NC_135513.1:14041677-14341677 GCF_051989575.1 Stigmatopora nigra
ATTTTGTGTGGCCCGAAAAAGTAAATTTTGAGTGGCAACTTTCTCTTTTAGGATCAAATTCATATAAAGATTATAAATAAATAAGGAATATTTCCTTTGGTTCCTCTTTTTCAATCAATAATTACAGATTTGAATTTTGAAATGTAATACCTATTTGAATGAGTGAGTTTGTCATTTTCATTCCTATCCAGCAGAGGGCACATTTTATTCTTCATAATTTGAAGTACTAACTCCGATGACGCAAAGCACTCAGCTGTTCAGGAATGAATAAAAGTTGTTGTCGATACTCGTGCCGACGCTCCCGCGGGAAAGCGGCCCGAGGCCGCCGCACATCTAAACGGAACCATTCATCAATCTTTATCCACTTCGGGGAATTTAACGTCACGGCTCCCCTCGCGAACCTGGCCAAAGTCACACGACTGTTTTGCGGATTGGTGACATGCTGGTTTCAATTTGTTTGGATTTTGCTCAGTCAGGATCTTAAAAATTAAAAGTAGTACATTGGAAATTAAAATTGTGTCCTCTATAGACTTCAAGTCTGGGGTTGATTTTACCCAAGGGTGTCAGACTCGGGTTGCTTTGCGGGCCGAGTTAACGTCAACTTGATTTCATGTGGCCCAGACTATTTTAGATATAATATTTTGATTTTTTTTAAGTAAATGTGTTAAAATAATTGGATTAAAAGTCCTGAATATTCCGTTTTTTATAGATCTAAAACAATGTTTATTTTGGCTTTTTTTTAAATATATTTTTAGATTTTACAAAATTATTTTTGAACTAAAAACAGAAAAAATGGATTAAAAAATGACAATTATTGATTTAAAAGGGGGAAAATCAGGAAATATAATATATATCTATTCTCTTCATTTTAATTTTATCCTAAAACAAAAAGTCAGCACTCATCATTTACTTTCGGGCCACACAAAATGATGCGGCGGACCAGATTTGGCCCCCAGGCCACCTCTTTGACACAAATTAACCAGTCTGAAATAAATCGGGCCGAACTTAAACGAGTTTGTATTCACGTGAGATGATTTTGCCTTCTTGTACAAACCAAATTATGTATTACATATTTATATATATTTGGTATCTTCATAGCCATGCGCCATTATATGTGCCTTCTCTCCTATAGTGGGTAAAATGCTTGGAGTTCATTTCTAGAGCCTCCAAGAATACTGTAGTTACCCTTAAGAGGACGCAAAATACGTGGAAGCGCCTTGGCCCAACGTTTACGGCGTCGCTCGCAGATATCCAACGCCGAACACATGCTACTTGATTGAGTCACGCGATTTCACATCATCTCCTCCAATCAGGAGATCTCATCTCCCCCCTGTTGGGTTTATTTTTTTTCAATGGCGTGCCTTGTGGCTCTTTTCATATGCAAGTATTTAGTCGCTGACAGATTCTTGTCGCAAACTCCGCATTTCTTCCTAATTATTCACGTAGCGTCAGTCATTTTTTATTTTTTTTTTGCAAAATATCCTCCTCCCCTGACCGTAGGGGGAGGGGGTTTACAACAACATCCCTCTTGAGTTTAGAGGAAGTCATTTTGGCGCGTTATTTATTGCACAACGGAGAGAGAGAGTGAAAAAAATCTGTTTAGCTTTAGCTTGAAGGGTCGAGCAATTATCTGATTATGAAAAACATTACATGTCAAAAAGAACAACAATATGTAATTGGCGCGATGCATACGCGAAATGCGCCGGGACCAGATGTGGAGATGTCAACGTAATGGCTTCCAGCTTGACCACACAGTGCAGGAAAAAGGGCCTCCAACTGCAATAAAAGATCCACTTGGTAGTACCAAGCCGCTTCCATTTTTTTTGATGGGTAGTATTCACACTCTAATGGGCTTATAAAGGATTCGAACAATGAGCCGGAGGGGATCGAGACGGGCCAGGTTGTGGATAAGTCCCGCCTTCCTTTATGGGTATGCTTCGTTTCCTCCATATGCCTCCCAAGTTTTCTGCCAAATCTTTTTTTAAAAAGTCACTATTGGAAATTACAGACCTCCCATGTTTTGGTTAAATTTAAGAGTTTTTTTCAATGTTGGATTTAAGAACGTTTTAGGTGGAAGAATTATCGGGAAGATTTAGTGCAACATTTTTTTTACCAAACTGGGAATCTGAAACTGACATTTTTTTGTGGGTTGGATTTTTTTTTGTGGGGCGCCAGGTTGACCGCAATTAATTAACAGTAATTGACGTATTTGGTATATTATTTTGCTATATGTGTGTTTTTTTTGCTCAGTATATCGTTATTCTGCCATCAAAATTATCTAAAAAATAAAAATTTAGCTGGAATAGTATCTCGATTTTAGCGCAATTTTTTTTGACTAAGTTTTGAATCTTCAACTGAATTTTTTTGGTTGGATTTTTTTTGGGGGGCCATGTTGACCGCAATTAATTACCAGCAATTGACGTCTTGGTAGATTATTTCGCTAAGTACATCGTTATTCTGCCATCAAAACTGTCTAAAAAACATTTTTTAGCTGGAATCGTGACTCAAATATTAGCGTAATTTTTTTTTTGACCAAGCTTGGAATCTTTAACTGAATTTTTTGGTTGAATTTTTTTGAGGGGGGCGCCATGTTGACCACAATTAATTACCAGGAACACGATTGACATTTTGGTCGATTATTTTGCTATAGGTATGTTTATCTTGCCAAGTACATCGTTATATTGCCATCAAAACCGTTTAAAAAAATTTTTTTGCCGGAATAATGCCCGCATGCTAATGTTCAAAAGTCACTTTATGGCTGTTAGCCAAAAACTCATTATCTTGTTGAAGTATTTTACTACATATTAAAGAACTGGGAAATGTTTACTTTTGAGAAGTAGCATTAGTTTATTTTTAAATATTTATCTATATTCGAAAGCATAGAATAAAAGAAACAAAAGTTATTTGACTTTGACAGTCGACAACATAAGGTCTTTGTGTCTTTTATGCGGTTTAACGCAGATATATTTAACGATAGTGTCAGTCTCCGTTCATTAAAAAATGAATTTTCGTTTCCATGGTAATTGCTATTCTTTCTGTTGACCCTAGAAGACCCCAGCTTTCTTCTTTAGGGCAACAAAGTGCAATAAAAGGCATCAAAAAATAAATCCTTCCTTGCTACACTTTGCTACCATCGTGTGGAACCCAAATACGGAGAAAAAAGTAGGCGGGGTTTAACTAGGAATGGAAAAATAACGCCATCCGTCCATCCGCCTTGCCTACATTAGGGAAGACATTCAACCAGGCAAAGTTCCAACACAGCTTCATTCCCAGATCATCGTACGTTGTAAATATTCCCAGAGCGCATCGCATTTTTCACGTCTCATCTTCCTGACTTCCATCCCATCATCGGTCGCTGGGTTTGATGCCCGTTGGCAGGCGGCGACGGTGGCCAAGATGGAAGTTCAAAAACAAAGCTTTGGATGTCTTGTCTTTTGATTTGTGTTGCGGCAGGAATGTTTTTTATGCCGTTTTACCGATAAAAGACAGCCAAGATTTTTTTTACCTAACGGTTCAGGCATGTGAGGTCCGATTAAAAAAATAAAAAACTTAAAAATGCCCCTTTTCAACTTTCAAAAACCATATGTTCTCTACATATGTACTGTATATTTGAGCTTGTGGTTATTAGGGATGCTAACATTAGGTCTCAAAGGACTGTTATGCTAACGCTAGCACTGTTATGCTTCGTTACTTTAACAGTGTTGACGTTATTTAAGTTTTAATGTTAAATTTCAGCAGAATAGTGAGGTTTTATCGATTAAAAACGTATTTAATGCCATTTTAGGGGATAGATGTGTAGTCAAGTTGAACTCGGGAGATATTGGGAACAACTGTTTGCTAGTTTCTGACTGTAGCGGATGCTAATTGTCTATGTTGACTAGTTTGTTGTTTAATAGAAAGTAAATAAAACATGATTTGGAGTTGTTACTGTGTTTAAAAAAAGGTTTTGTTAGCTTCGTACAAAAGCTAACTTAAAGTTGCGACCAAAATAACTAGTATTAGTAGTAAATATGACTTTGTAATTTGTTTAGTTCGAGTAAGCTAGCTAGTACAAAGCTAATTAGCAGCAAAAACAACTCGTAACTTAATAGAATCTAGAAAATAAATTGCTACTAATGCAAAAAATAACTTGTATTGATAGTAAATGGAACTTGTAGTCATTGTGCTAATGCTATTTCGTATTTTTTAGCTAATCTTACTTGTAAACACCAACAAGAAGGGAAATAGCTTTTAGTTTGAGTACATTTAACTTGTTTTTCTAGCTAGCACAAATTGCTGGTGCTAATATATAATAGCCAAAGCAAAAAATGGAATTTTATGTTTTATTTTTGACTTGTTGTAGCTAGCATAACAGCTAGAATGGACAATCACCGTGTTAGCGCTTTAAACTATTGACTTTAACTCAAATATCTCACTCTAAGTGTTAACAAAGTTAGCAAAAAAATTGACAAATCAGCCAAGCCAGCTTAACATCGCATATTCCAACCTCCATTGATTGACTTTTATTATTTTTTTAACTCAAGAGAGAAGAAATCACTTGTCATCATCGTCGATATGTTTTAAGGTGTGTCCATCCTACTTTCCATCCCTCAAGACTTCCTTCCTTCGTCTCCGAGCTTTTCAAATCCTCACGCTACAAACAATACAAGCCATGTGTTAACGGTCGAGGGTGGGTCGTCTTTGCCTATTTTTTTGTTTAACGCCCCGAGCCAGACCCAAAAAATAAAATCCCGGCTGCTTTTTTAGGGCATTTGCATGCATACACGTGTGGTTTCGCCTAAGGAATTTAGCATTGTGTTTATTTGATCTGATATACGCCCGGCATATCCCAGCGGTAGTGCGATGGTGGCTGTGGTGGGATTTTTTGGAGTGGGTGTTTGCTCCCTTTCAACAGTCTCTCCACATGGCCTCCTGTCTCCTTTTGTCTTTTTATAGTCTCCTTCTCTGGGAGAAGCTGCACTCTCCCCGAATACGGCGCTAGCCAAAAAAAAAAAAACCTCTCAGTTCCTTCGCCAGGGCCCGTTACCCTGGGAATTGAGCTCGCCGCTATCCCTGCCTTGCTTCCACGCCTTCTATCATCTACGAAATCCGTCGCCCCCGGCCCGGGACGGACATTTCTGTTTTTTTTGTTTTGTTTTGTGGACTGAAAAGGCTAATATAGGCTTTTTTTTGTCATTTTTTTGGCTTTTTTTAGGGTTTTTTTGCTGTCACCTTTCCGTCATCTCAGTTTCAGCAAGGTTTTGGAAAGTAGAACCCGTCGTTTTTCGCGCTTTCAAATCATTCCGACACGTTTATTAGAAAAGTATGCTGACCCCTGCTGTGTCCGTTTATCTTTTGTGGGAAAACACTGCCAAAAGTTTAACCTTATTTTCTCTAAAACAGCGCTTTGGGAATCGGGACGAGCTCCAGCACCCCGTGACTATCAATATGACGGAAAAAAAATAAAGTACTCTTGAGTTTCTACTTCAAAAAATAATGATAATACATTAAAAATTGTTTTGAAAATAATAAGTCAGTCTGGTAAAATAACAACAACAAAAAAACACGATCATAGCTCCGCCCCCTTTAAAAAATCCCGAGCCAAGATGTTATGTAGAGGACCGTAGCATGGACATGCTCGTCTGTCTTGTGGGCGTACGCAGGAGGAGATCGAGGGGGGGTGCCGGTGCTGCACAGATGTCCACTAAGTGCTGATGGAAGAAGTGAGCAATTGCCGTGGTCCTTTTAGCCTTGCTGATGCAGCCGGACGCCGCTGCGCTCCGACGCCGTAATTTGACGAGGAGGGCCAAAGCGAGCGGCGTGAGCTAGCATATGTTTGCTTTTGACGGTGTACAAGTCAGAGCCCGGGGGCTTTAATCCGGCCCCATGCCATATTTTGTGTCGGTCAATTCCGTATTATATTCAAATGGTGATTAGAAATGAATAGAGAGTTGGTTTTTGCCTATTTTGGGGCAAATTATTATGAATAACATTGTTTTGGCTTAATACATTTAATATTTTTACAGAAATTATGGCAATAATGGAGGTGAAATGGTTTTTGAAAGCAATATTTTGGGGGTTTAATTGGGTAAAATGGACTTTCAACTCCCTCCACAGATTTTGCATTGTGTTGAATTTTGAAAACTAGCTTAAAATGCTCTTAAAAAGCCACTTTTTTGCCCTTATTGTATTTTTTTGGGATTATTATCATACTGAAAAACCCAACCACATCTCATCTTCAATGTTCTACTTTGATTTTATTTTGAAAAGCTACAAAAAAGAACAGAACTCAGACAAAATTGACTATCTCTTCACCATTTAATCAGAAAAAAACTACCAATTTATCATTTTATTAATCCCGATAGCTTATTTCTCAGACATATCTCCCCCTAAATAAAACCTATCACGCCACGAAAATAAGTCGGACAACCGTGCATAACGAGGGGCGGGGCAAAGCGAACTAAGGTGAAACGGCGAGGAAGCCTAAAGGAGCTTCAAAGTCATCAATCCTCACGGGCACTCGCCGCCGCCGCGCCTTCAATAAGACTTCAATAATGACATCAGCGGCTCGGCGTGGCGGGGGATGCGAGCCGCCGCTTTGAAGTCCTCCCCTTGGCGAGGGGCTTGGCGGATGCCGGCCACGCCGATCGGCCGCTAAAAGCCACCCGGGTGGCTTATCAGATTTAAGCGGGCTTATCGGTGAGACGCTCAAGGGTGTGTTGGGGTACACGGGGGTGATTAAGGAACGGGGTCATCTCTTACATTGTCCGTAGTTGGGTTTAGGAGTCATTGGGCTGCCTTTGACGGGTATAGATGTCTGGGTTGTTCCGGGTTTGACCTCTAGGGTGGGCTGATTAGCTAAATCGGGAACTGGTGCAAGTTTTCAACTAAAAAAAATTAATACAACTACAGGGAGTGCTCTATGGGGTTCGATTCTTGCTACAAATCTTCTGTACTTTTATTACCTCAGTTTTTGCAGATGCATTTTCTATCAAAACTGCGAAAAATCAAGATTTGTTTTTAGCAATTTACAGGAAAAAGTATAACATTGTGTCTGAACATGTTTAGCATTTTCCATGTTTTCAAGATGATCCTTTATTTTCAAAGTTAAGTAGTTTTCTCACTAGTTTTTTTTAATTTTTTTTAGCTAAAACCAAAACGCGAGTCTTAGCTACTTTACTCTTTGAATTTTTTATTTATTTGCGAGAATTAACTATTTGAAAAAAGGACACTATTTGAAAATGAGATCATATTTAGCTTTATTTTTGTAATCGCTACTTAATAAAAGGGTCACAAAATCAAAAAAACATATTTTTAATTTTTGGCAGCTCTTTAAATATAAAATGGCGCCTCATTCCACACATACAAGAATATATTTTGCATAAAAATTCACAATTATCCTTCCTCTAAAACTTTATGACCTAACCTCCAACAAGATGTTACCCTACTTCACATCTACCCTTCACCCGCTAGTGATTCATGTTATGCTACAATCCAAAACTAAAACATAAAAATACATCTTATGTCTGTACCATATGTCTTCAAATCAGTATTAAAAATATCTAGCCATCATATTTCATTCCCAACACTATCAATATTCTAACCCTTCAAACTTGGACAGCACCAATGCACTTTTTGGCTAAGTTAGCACTTCTCTCAACCCGATATTTCGTCAATAAATAAAACCTTGGCAGTCCTTGTCATGGCGAGAATTTCACTCCACATAGACATATTTATCCAGACCCGTCTTTTCACGCAGTAGGCAACAAGGTCAAAAAAAAAATGGCTGTATCCAATCGCTCCGCCGACCGCAAGCTAATAGGATGTGGAAACGTTACCTTGAAAATGGCCGTTCTCGGAGTAGAAAGTACGCACCGCAATCTCGCCTCGTCAGATTTCTACGGCTAAGGTTTCCGACATATGCTTCAAAACTCCGTCTCTAATGAGTGGAAAATCATTACCGGCTCCCGCACGACATTTTTTTTTTGTTTTTTGTTGGCCTCGGGTTTCGCCCGCCTGTCTTTCTTCCAAATGTGAGCAAATCTTTTTCACCTCCAGCACAAACAAACACTCAAAGTAAGGGCCGTTTTTGCGGCGGCTATCAAAAGGCAGCATTTGTTTGCAATAAAACGCTGGATTGAAAAGGATCCAGCACAGATTTTTCAGCTCCGGTGACTTGCCAACATTTTTTTCCTGCCACGGAAAGGTGGGGGCTAAGGTGAGGAGAGTCTAAAACAAAGGCCAGGGGGTGCTTAAGGCATACCTGTTAACTTTGGTCAATTGTTTTCCTGATTAATCATTGCAATTCCCCTTATTAAATGATTTAAAAAAACGTATATTTGCTCACATAGAGTGGCACACTGAAAAGTTTAAAGATTTTCTACAAAATGTACTGTTTAAGGCAAACCTGGCAACTTTGGCCAATTGCTGCCTTGATTAATCATTGCAATTTGTCTTATTAAACGATTTTTAAAAACTTATAAAAGCAAATATTTACTCACATAGGACGGCACACTTAAAAGTTTTCAAGATTTTCTACAAAATGTACTGTTTAAGGCAAACCTGACAACTTTGGCCAATTGCTTTCCTGATTAATCATTGCAATTCCCCTTATTAAACGATAAAAAACTTATAAAAGCTCATATTTGCTCACATAGGGCGGCACACTTGAAAGTTTAAAAATGTTCTACAAAATGTACTGCTTAAGGCATACCTGGCAACTTTGGCCAATTGCTTTCATGATTAATCATTGCAATTCCCCTTATTAAACGATAAAAAAACGTATAAAAGCTCATATTTACTCACTTAAGGTGGCGCACTTAAAAGTCTAAAATTTTCTGCAAAATGTACTGCTTAAGGCATACCTGGCAACCTCAGCCAATTGCTTTCCTGATTAATCATTGCAATTCCCCTTATTAAACGATAAAAAAACGTATAAAAGCTCATATTTACTCACATAAGGTGGCGCACTTAAAAGTCTAAAATTTTCTGCAAAATGTACTGCTTAAGGCATACCTGGCAACCTCAGCCAATTGCTTTCCTGGTTAATCATTGCAATTCCCCTTATTAAACGATTTAAAAAATGTATAAATGCATATATTGACTCACATAAGGCGGCGCACTTAAAAGTCTAAAATTTTCTACAAAATGTACGATGTGCCCAATCAATTGGTGCAACACTAAACTCAAGATTCTGTAGATTTTGCTGTAAGATGCTGACAGTTTGACTGTGTGGGTACATTGCTTGCTGACATGTTATATTAATACAGTGAAAATGATTGACATATAATGCTTAAAGCATGACAACATTAGCAATCAAAGATAATGTTTTCTGACTCAGATGGTCCAGATTAGAGCCAAAAATGGGTCAAATGAGATCAGTTTTACAAAAACATACTTCAAAAAAGTACTAACGTTGTTATACGCGTACAGAATTCAAAAAAACGTATAAAATACACGAAAAATGTATACGTTGACAAGTATGTTAAGCATTCTACGTCTTGTTTTGAGTAAAAATTGGTGTGTTATCTCATTTCAATGGCTTCTTTTTCACCCCCTGATGCTGTCATCTTTTCTGAAACTCCGCCCCCTTTAAGAGCGTATCGAATTTGGAACGCCGTAACAGATACGGCCAATCGATAGTCGCATTATGAGCCGGTGACACGCCGATCTACCCCCCCTCCCCCATCTCCGCTGCGACAATGGCTCTCGTCTATTCGCCGGGGGTGACGGCGTCCTTGCTCTTTAACCCTTTGTCGACATGACCTATTCAAAACGCTGTGTCCTCTTATCGCTTTTAAAAAATGTAAATAAGACCTCTAAAAGACACATTATTGGGGTTAAGTTGATTCAGGACTTTTAATAGAATGTTAATCAAGGTGAACTCAAATGTTTTTTTATGGTCAGGTAATTCTGTTTTTTTTTAAATATTAGGATTAGGGCCATCTGTAATCATTATGATTTTTTTTGTGTATTTCGATCATTGATTTTTGAATACTTATTGACAAGATCATATCAAGTTGTAAAATTAGGGTTAGCTAATGCTAATATAGGTCACATGGGCTGGATTAGTTTATTTTTGGCCCAAAAATTGACGATATTAGAAGTTACTTTTTTTGTTTTTTCTTCTATTTTGGTTAGATTAGATTAGATAACTTTATTTATGCCATATTTGAGAAAAAAATCATTGTCACAGTAGCAAGAGGGTGAGAATACAGACACAGCAAGACATTTTAGTGTACTTTGTGTACTTTAATGTACTTACAGATGAATTCTGCTAAATTTTGGATCATTCCCTATTGATTTTGAGCAATTTTCTTCAAGGTTTCTTGTCCTTTTTATCAGTTCCTACTGATTTTTGGGCCATTTTTAAGTCCCCCTATCAACTCATTGGCTGTTCATGGATATGAAATCGAGCAAAGTGCAGCACTGGATCACACAACTCACCAAAAAAAGTATAACCTCATTTAATTAGTGTGCAAAAATCCCGTAATAGCCGGATTTGAACACAGTGAAAAGTTCTAACCTGCTCCCATTTATCATCAACGATAGAATTCAAGAATCAGCAACCGCATGCGTCTCGACTCCATTTAGGGTCTAAAAATGCAAAAATCCATTCCCAGGTGGTTTTTGAGAGTTAGCGAAGGACGGGGGGAAGAATAGTTCACGGTGGATTACAAAAAAAAAATCAGCAGCGGGGCTTGTTCGGGTTCAAGATGCGCTGTATCTGTTGGCAGCCCCTCGGGCCAACATTGTTTGACGTTCTAGCCCGCGTACCTTTTTGCCAACATTTCAGGGCTTTATGGCTCGCTGTGACTCTTTGACGCCAATCGTTTCCAGATGCCGCCGGTCGGTGTGGGAACCGGCCGGCGGTGGGTTTTGTTGGGGAGCGTAAACCAGGTGCGACCCATCCGGGATGGTCTTTAACCGTGGATTCTTTGACCCGTTGCGGTTTTTAGGACACGTTTTGGTGACTTTTTAACAAATTTTCTGCCTTGAAATGTGTTGTCTATTGCGTTAACTCCACTTTAGCTTCACATTAGCTCCATGTTAGCTCCATGTTAGCTCCATGTTAGCTCCACGTTAGCTCCACGTTAGCTCCACTTTAGCTCCACTTTAGCTCCACTTTAGCTCCACTTTAGCTCCACTTTAGCTCCAATTTAGCTCCACTTTAGCTCCACTTTAGTTCCACTTTAGTTCCACGTTAGCCATGTGGCCGATGGTGAGGGGGGGTTCGATTCCCAAAGCATTCATGATAAATATCTAGGTGTAATGACCTGGAATCTGGTGTCAGACTCCGCCCTTTTTGTTTTGCGAGTGTATATATGTAATGTAAGTTTTCAAGAAAGCATGGAAATAATAATGGCTCAAAGTTTTTGGATCTTATTCAAGGAAAGGTAAGGTTATTTGCTGAATGGGTATCTTTTACCTTTTGAATAAAGGAAAATCGGACTGTTTAAATCATCGGGTTGACAGTGATGAGGGCGCCAGGCATTTTTTTATTGGATGGATGTTAGAAAGGTAGTTGGAAACTGGATGTTTTTTGGGTAGGGTTATTTATGAGTGATATCGGGTATGCATGCCGGATTTTTAATGCACTTTTGGGGACCTTTATGATCATATGGGTCGACAAATGTGGGCTAATGGCTAAATGCTAATTGTTGGGTAGGATTATAGATAAGATTAAGGTTTGATTAGATAAAAAAATGACGTTATATATGTAAGTAAAGATGAAAAAATGTTCTATTCTGAGCAAAATCTTAGAATCAAATTGCTCTTGTCCCACTTATGTATTTAAAAATCGTCATTTTTTTTGTTGATTTTAAATTACCCATTAGGGACTCTTCTGATCATACGGGTGAGGGAAATATGGGCTAACGGCTAAATGCTAATAGTTGGCTAAAGTCTTAATGATAAAGTTAATGTTGGAGTAGTAAAAAATTAACCTTATACATGAAAATCCGTTAAAAATGTCCTATTTTTTTATCAAAATCACAGAAATAAAGTGCATTGTCATTAGAGATGCTCTCTTTCTACTTTTATATATTTAAAAATTGTCATTTTTTGTACAATATTGCAGGAAAATGCTTCTAGAAAATGGTGTAAGCACAATTCAGTTAAAATTGGATTTACAGAACAACACAAGCTCTTTTTCTATTGAAAAAATCAACATAAAAAATCATATCCTACTTGATTTTCATCACCAATGCAATTTCCCCCTCCCATGTAAATAAACAAATCTCTTTCCCCTTTACCTGCTTATACTAGATTTGACTTTCCCTTAACCTCCTCCATCAGGCCACCTCCTCCAATTCCACGAATCCCATAGGTCGGTGACCGATAAGAAGGCGGATCCCGCCAACCGGGTCAAACCCGACGCAAACCTAAGCAAAAAAAAAATCCAAAATTGAACAAACAGCAAGAAAATATCATCTCCCAAAGTTCTCGGCATTGGCGCAAGGCTATTACCCTGCTAGAATTTTCTCCCGTCCACATCTCCAGCTAATTTACAAAGATCCCGAATTATTCTCTTATCTGGGGCTTTAAAGGTTGTAAGGTTGATTAACAAGGCTCCCCCCGTCCGTCCTGTTTATCAGTTTGGGTCCGTCCGTGTGCAAAATAGCCGGCGATAAGTGCCCAGGCCATTAAACATTCTATTTCCCCTAATATTTGTCGGCATCCATCTGCTTAACTGATCTGCCTTCACTTTAATTAAAAGGGATTCCCGTTCTTGTCGGGGTCATTATGCGTCGGGCCCGTGCCAGTCCGGGAGTTTGTGATGAGTTCAGCGTTCCGTCTGTCCCAGGGTTGCCAAAGGGCTTTTTTTTTCTTCCATTTCTTCCGGACGCCGTTTCCCAACCCCCCGACATCCTCCGGCTTAACCCTCGATAGCGTAGCGGGCTTTTCTAAGCCGAGTTAAAGACGCCCTAAAAGTGAGAGAGAAATATAAAATCTGCTTCATTGAAATGGCTTGTCATGGACTTTAATGTTACCGATGGAACAGGGATTTTGTTTCATCCTTATTTGGGTTGTGGAGGGTGGTGGAGCCAATTGAGGTATAGAGTCAGGTATAGGTATAGGGTTAGGAATAGGTATCGGTATAGAGTTAGGTATAAGTTAGGTATAGGTATAGAGTTAGGTATAAGTTAGGTATAGGTATAGAGTTAGGTATAGGTATAGAGTTAGGTATAGGTATAGAGTTAGGTATAGGTATAGAGTTAGGTATAAGTATAGATTCAGGTATAGGGTTAGGTATAGGTATAGGGTTAGGTATAGGTTAGGGTTAGGTATAGGGTTAAGTATAGGGTTAGGTATAGGGTTAGGTATAGGGTTAGGTATAGGGTTAGGTATAGGGTTAGGTATAGGGTTAGGTATAGGTTAGGGTTAGGTATAGGTTAGGGTTAGGTATAGGTTAGGGTTAGGTATAGGTTAGGGTTAGGTATAGGTTAGGGTTAGGTATAGGTATAGGTATAGAGTTAGGTATAGGTATAGGGTTAGGTATAGGTATAGGGTTAGGTATAGGTTAGGGTTAGGTATAGGGTTAGGTATAGTGTTAAGTATAGGGTTAGGTATAGGTATAGAGTTAGGTATAGGTATAGAGTTAGATATAAGTATAGATTCAGGTATAGAGTTAGGTATAGGTATAGAGTTAGGTATAGGTATAGAGTTAGGTATAGGTAAAGGAGTTAGGTATAGAGTTAGGTATAGGGTTAGGTATAGGTATATGGTTAGGTATAGGTATATGGTTAGGTATAGGTATATGGTTAGGTATAGGTTAGGGTTAGGTACAGGTTAGGGTTAGGTATAGGTTAGGTATCGGGTTAGGTATAGGTTTAGGGTTAGGTATAGGTTTAGGGTTAGGTATAGGGTTAGGTATAGGTTTAGGTA
Organism: Stigmatopora nigra; assembly: GCF_051989575.1. Classification (NCBI taxonomy): domain Eukaryota; kingdom Metazoa; phylum Chordata; class Actinopteri; order Syngnathiformes; family Syngnathidae; genus Stigmatopora; species Stigmatopora nigra. The sequence continues at coordinate 14,055,544 of NC_135513.1, forward strand.
TAGGTCTATTTTTTAAACATTTCTTTTATTAGTAGCAAGTGAAGGACAGGGGTGTGGATTTCAGGGTGACTTTTTTATGAACTTTAAAGAAATATATATATTTTTAACTTTACTACAAATCCGCAATGTTATGAACCCGTGAAAGTTGAAGCCGCGATATTGGAGGGATTACTGTAACTGGTAAATAAATAAGTAGTCAACATAATCATGCACAAACAACAACAAACAAATCAACAGATAGATAAATCAATAGATAATAAATACATAATCAACTGAAAAATACATTAATAAAAGCAGGCCTGGGTTTGTCAATTGGAGCGCCTGGCAACTTTTCCCGCTCGACTTGAGTGCGTCTCCCCCTCCTAATGGTTTGATTTTCTCCATGCTAGTTGGATCGATACGGCTGTTTACAGTTTCTCCCCCTCCTCATCCCTTTTGTCTTTTTTTTCCTCCCTTTAATTTAGTGTTCCCAAACCCCGGACATGGGTGTGAGCGTTGCGTGCTGTGCTTGCATCTCGGCCCCCATCCTCCTTCCCCATCCCCGTTCTCCATCACCCTCCATCGACATTCCGTCCGCCCCTTCCTCTTCCTCGCTTTCTTTGCTCTTCTTCGCTCTCCATCCGTCCGTCGCCATGGCCAAGAGGAGAGCCGCGAGCCTCCACACTTGGAGACGTGACGGATGGCTCGTCAATAACGTTGGGCGGCGTGGCCGACCGCGCTGGTGTAGAACTAAATCGATGGCAACCCAAGAAAAAAAAGGGGATTTGGTGGATGGTAGGGAGGAGGAAATGATCTTTAACCATTTGGGAGATAGTTGACAGGGGTTTAAAAGTTACAGTTAGCTCGTTTTTGGGGTGTTTTTTGTGGTAGTTGGGAAAAATGAGGGAATTGGTATTGAAAATGCTCATTGGTGGAAATGGATGTGAATTCGTTTTAGGTCTTTACATTGAAAACTAAGAGTTGAGATACAAGTGTGTAGTGCCAGAATGGAGAAAAGTTGTATTTTTTAAAAGTATTTTGATTTTGTCCATTTCTTTCTTTCAATTTTGGACGATATTATGAGTTATGTTGTATTACTATCACATTAAAACTCACTACTATAAGAAGTGTTCATGTTAGCTAATGCTAACACTGGGGATGTTAATCAAATGAGGAAAAAGTAGCTTTTTTAAAACAATTTTTATTTTGTCCATTTATTTCTTTAAATTTTGGAATAATATATGTTTGTTGTATTACATTAAAAAATCAGCATTACAATTCAATTGAAAGTAACCCACAAGAAGTGCTAATGCTAGCATATAATATGAGCAGAAAAGTAGCCTTTTTAAAAATTATATATATATTTTATCGATGTATTTCTTTAAATTTTGAAACAATACCATGAGTTCTATTCTATTACATTCACATTAAATATAAGCATTCATTTGAAAGTAACAAATCCTCATGCTAGCTAATGCTAGCACTTCGAATGTTAACAAAATGATTATTTTTCCCCCTACTAAATAAACCATTTATAATAAGCACTATTTTCTTTCAAAATACATCCATATCCAAATTATTTGTATTACTTGGTATACAATAACACCATTTTATTACTTTAAAATCAAATATCTCCTTTAAAAGTCGCTCATGCTAATGACGTTTTAGCCGTAAATCTTCTTTATGGATTTTTAGAGTTTCAATTTACGTTATCTGTATTTTTTTGCTAATTTCCACACACTAGCAACCAATTTGCCTCGTGCCGGTCACCCTTTTATTAACTCTTCTCATCTAATTGTCCACTAATTGGTCAAGATAGCCTTATTCCCTAAAGACCTTTTATCTTTCAGTTAATTAAACCGTTTTTCGCAAAACCGACTAGAAAATCACACTTTGATTGACAAGTGTGTTTTTTTACGCAATAAAATACAATGACAACATGCCAGTGACTGATAAATCTTTAATATAAAAATTGTACAAGAATTCTGATACAAATTACAAGAGGTATTTGGACAAAATATGAATAAAATTCCATTTACATCCCAAAACCCTTATGCATTTTATGCCCAAAAAAAAAACAGACCAATATGGACAGATATGATACAAGGGAGGAAAAAAAATGAAAAAAATAGCAAAAAAATCATTTTTGGGGGACAAAAGAGGACCACATTTCCCCTAAAAATACATTTTTTAGGTAACTTTTTGCAGTGTTGATGAGGCTTTTGAAATCACTGTTTATTTTTTTGCGTAAAATCCATTTATTAGCCGCATTTTGTGGCCTTTTTAAGACATTTACGCAGGTCCTCAAGTGTGCTAGCTAAAAACGCTAAAGTATGATTGGCACAAAACATCAGCAATATGAATTTACAACATTTTTATTATTCTTTTTTTGTTTTTTTTTAAGACCGTTGACATTTCACAGGTTCCAGTTCAAATTAAGACAGGTTTTAAAAGATAAAGAACGAAGCATATACAAACCGACTTTAGCGTTTAGCCCCGCGCGAGCTACATGAACAACTTTAAATGGATTATGCTAGTGGTTAGCGCAAATCTGCTGTTCGGTTATATGTTATACACAGTGTTTTTTTACTTAGTAGCCGTTTTGTATGAACGTGTTAGCGCTTTTAAGCTAACATATTTTTGGGATGTCACTTAAAATGTGTGAAAGTACGCAGGTGTTAGCGCTTTTAAGCTAACATAATTTTTGGGGATGTAACTTCAAGTGTGTGCAAGAAAATTGTTGTTTTTTAATCCTTAGAATTGACTTTTTTGGTTCATTAAATTTAACATAAAGCGCAATACCTGTATTTGACCACAAGAGGCGCTGTTAATTGTGTTTCTATTATTTTTACATGCCACTTTTGTTTTGAATTATTAGCTTTTTTGAGGGTAGGGCAACAATGACAGTTCTGTAAATTGAACTTAACATAAAGCACAATGCCTGTATTCAACCACTAGAGGTGCTGTTTATCGGGTTTCTATTACTTTTACATGTCACTTTTGATTAGAATGTTTAGCTTTTTTGAGGGTAGGGCTTCAATGATGCAGTATTTCCGTTACTGCGACTAAAAAATGTAAATACTGTACAAATATCGGCGCCTAAAACTGCATAATTCGTCCTTCTGTTTAGCACCAAGTCAAGTAACACAAAAAAAATGTTGTATAGTAACTCAGTCATTGAGCAAAACCAAAGAGGAAAAAATACTGGACTTATTTAACATGTCTACCCACCAATAAATACCCCGTTCCCTCGGCTACTTGGACCACTGGATTTAAATTGTACCATTAAACAGTCGCGTTTTTTTGTTTATTTTTTTCTTCACAGAATTGTAGCCGGATGATGTCACAGCAAAATGATTTTTAAGACTCAAGTGCATCGTATGGATCAAATGGTAAGTTTTTTGTTACCTAAAGAGCTTTTTGTGTTTTTTTTGCTAACAGTGGATGGACTATTTTGTCACGATATCATTGGCTGAGGACATTTAGATGACTTGTTGTGCTGCGTTCAGACTGGTTAGGTTGTTTGAGATGATAGGCCACGCCCACAATTATTTTCGTTTTTGAGCAAAATCCAATTAGATAAAGTCCAACGAAAAAAGAAAATTTGACGACCATTTTTTTGGGAGATTTAAGTACGTTATAATGGATTCAATTTTAAATTTTGCAAGAATACGGGATTAAAATAGTTGGATTACAATATTTAAATTGTTTTGTTGATTATTTTTGTTGAAAAAAATTTTTTTGACGAAAAAATGACATAAAAATGCTGTTTGGTTTCACAATCTGGCAACGCAAAGAAGAAAAACCCTTAAAATCACCAAATCATTATATAACTTATTTTTATGTTAATTGAACCAGAGACTAACGTTAACTTTTGGCAAAAAATATTTGGTTGTCGTGCGCCAAAACTTAGCCAATCTGAATGCAGTAATACTCAATTAGCCCTCCTTTTGTTTTTGTTGCTAAAACGGGGTACACACACAGTTATTGTGTAAAAAATAGGGAACTTTCCATTGGTCAAGATAACTGCAGATTTTACGTAAATTTTTTATTTTATTTTGACTATTCATCATTCTTCTGATGAACTAAAAACTTGAATTAAATTTCATACCTAGCTAAATTACATTGTCGGATTTTTAGCTAAATTTTTTACTCATTTTCTGGTGGCTCACGATTGGTTGCTTCTACATTGTTTTTAATTGAAGTCCAGTTTAATTAATGGCAACTGATGATTTTTTTCCCCTAAAAATGTGGAAATTTAAGCAAAATTAGTTTACTTAAAAAATGCAGTGTGTTTTCTGCTTAAGTGATATTGTTGGGATTTTTTTGTTGTTGTTTATGTTTGGCCACTGTCTTCAGTCCCCATTGCCAAAAAGTCCTCACTTGTACTCATATTACACGTCCCCTGGTATAGATGCAAAGTGCAAAAAACTGAATTGTATACTTATCGAACTCATAAAACGTAAGAGGGGAAGAAGAAAAAAAATGATTTGGAAAAATGTAGGAGCCTCAAATAGCATGCCGGCCACCTCGGAATATCTCACAAAGTAATTCACATGATATTCTTTTTTTCTTGATTTTCTTGGTTTTGTTTTTTTTACATTTTGGTGGAGCCCCAGACGTGAACCAATGAAAAAAAACTAGCTTTCATACACTAATGGATTAGATACCAAGGCAATGAACTAAATACTTTGTATGGACAAACTATATACTCGTTCACACGAAGTACTAGTTTTTCCACACCGAGTACTAATTCATAAATATGGATTACTAATTTGGCCATACGGATTGCTAATTCGTCTACACTGAGTACTAGTTTGTCCACACAAAGTACTAATTTGTCCACACTGAGTACTACTTTGTCAGCACCAAGTAATAATTTGTAAATTTGGATTACTAATTCGTCCACAAGTACTAGTTTGTACAGACTAAGTACTAATTTGTAATTTTGGATTACTAATTCGTCCACAAGTACTAGTTTGTACACACTAAGTACTAATTTGTAATTTTGCATTACTAATTCGTAGTTTTGGATTACTAATTTGTAAATTTGGATTACTAAATCGTAATTTTGGAATAATAATTCGAAATTTCGGATAATATTTCGATATTTTGGATTAATATTTCGAAATTTCAGATTAATAGTTCAAAATTACGGATTACTATTTTGTGAATCCGGATTACTAATTTGTGAATTTGGATTACTAATTCGCCCACGAGTACTAGTTTGTCCACCAAGTACTAATTCGTCCATATGGATTACTAATTCGTCCACACCGAGTACTAGTTCATTAATTTCGGATTACTAATTTGTCTACATGTACTAGTTTGTCCACACCGAGTACTAATTCGTAAATATGGATTACTAACTCGTCTACAATGGGTACTAGTTTGTCCACACCGAGTACTAATTCGTCCATGAGTACTAGTTTGTCCACACTGAGTAATATTTTGTAAATTCAAATTACTAATTCCCCCAAGAGTACTAATTTGTTCAACCAAATTACTAATTCTTTCCCTCAAATTAGTATCTCACATATACAAAGTAGTTCAAAGTATTTTTTCCATTCATGTCTGGGGCTCCATCCACCCCTCCCTCCCCATTTTTTTGTGATAAAATGACTCAAGATAAGATGCTACCTCTTTCTTGCCTATAGCTGGAAGTATTGTACTGATCTGTAACATAAAAAAAAAAACATAAACCAGAGTAGCGAGAGAGAAAGAAAACAAAAAAAATCAACAAAAAAGAAAAAAAAACAAAAACAAACGACCATATCAACACAAGTCTTGTACACTAAAAAGCCTCTCATCGGGACATTATTTACAAATGAAGATGTCATGCTTTTTTTTTTTTCTCTCCATTTTAGGGTCATTTAAAAGCTATCATTACACAAATACAACAAGTTTTTTTCTTCCTCGATACTATCTTGTCTGCAGGCAACGTCACAAATAAGAAGTTCCGTAGATTCTTTGGAGATAAAAGCCGGTTAGTTTACCCAAAAAAAAAAAAAAACAAGGAGGGACGAAAAAACCAACCCCGCCCGCTAAAGTTCGTCCTTTTTTACGAACGTGGGAATAGTTTTTTAGAAGAAGAAGAAGAGGAGGAAGAAGAAGAAGAAGTTTAGTCTTCCAGAGTTGAAAATGGCGCTTTTTTATGCAAATTGGGGTTCTGCGAATGTCGATTTCGGCTTCGTACTGAGCTGAACGCCATATTGCAACCGGGAACTTTGCATTTATGCATCTCACGTAGGTGAACCGTCTTGTAGTGAACACGCAACGTTCCTTTGTTGCTGTACGCTTTTCCGCAAATGTTGCAAACGATCCCATTGGCGCCGACGCCATTTTCATTTTCGGACTGGAGGCAAAAACGCGACTCTTCTCTTTGCTTTTCATCCTCGTCGTCCATGTCCATGTCATCATCTTCCTCCTCCTCCTCTTCCTCATCACGTCCCGGTTCGTCCAATGGGACGCCTTCCTCGCTACCCTCGTCGGATTCGTGCGAGGAATGGACGCTACCGCCCGAAGCCGTGGCGCTTAAGTCTAGAACCACGTAGTCGTCAGGATGTCTGAAACCGAGGTGGTGATGGTGGTGGTGGCGCGGGTACGAGTTCCCCGGAGGTGGGACTCGGAAAGACGTCCGGTCTGGGGACGTCTGGTGTCCGCCGGCGTAGATTTTGGCCAGAAAGTCGGCTCGGAAGTCCTCGGGAAGCGTGGTCAGTTGGGGGTCCAGGACGATGTCGTCCAGCTCTTTGGTCAGCAGTTTGCGGTGCAGGTTAATGTTGGAGCTGTGCCTGAATTGGACAGAAAAAAATATGGGAATTTATTAATATACTGCGTTTGATTGGATGGGTGGTGGAGTTGTCGTTTTTTTTTTAACATTTTTGATAGTTTACATACACACAAATGCATTATTTTGTACAATGTGTTTGGAACAGATTTTTTTGGGGTCATGCAGTCGAAGGAATATTTTGTTAGAAATTTTTGGACTGATAATAAATAGAATAGCATTCAGTTTTACCCGGTTTTGGTTTAGATTTAATAGGAGTGCTTTGCATTTGGCTGCTTAGGCAGAAGTCTTCTCTAGTGTTGACAATGTTTTTGTAGTATTTTGAAATATTGTACTTTTCCTATTTCTAATATTTTCATATTTGATTTTTTGGTGAAATTTAGGAACAATTCCTATTTTTAATATTTTCATATTTGATTTTTTTGGTGATATTTAGGAACATTTTCTATTTCTAATATTTTCATATTTGATTTTTTTTGTATGTTTTTTGGTGAATTTTAGGAACATTTCCTATTTCAAAAATTTTCATATTTGATTTATTTTTGGGGAAATTTTAAAACATTTCCTTTTCCTAATATATTACTATTTAATTTATTTTCCTTATCTCTTAAATATTTGAAAATTTCCTGTCGTAACTTCCGAACTATAAGCTGCACTTTTTTTCCCATACTCCTGTCTGGGCCTGTAAAAAAACTAACTTTTTTAATCTCTATGACAACTGACAACTTTCATAATCTGAAAAAAACAGATGCTACCAGATCCCCTTGCTATGAATTTGACAATTTTTACTTTAACATATATTTTCTTTGTTTTCTCCTCCAAAAAATGCCACTCCAGTACAACCTATTTAATATTTTGCCTTCCTCACAGTATATTCTCCAAAAAAAACCACTAAATTGATTTTTTGGGGATCTTTTCAATGCTCCATGAGTCAATTTAACTTTAACTTAAATTACCTTTCACATTTAAGCCGCTATTCCTCTCAGTGTAGCGCGCTAGCATACACCGCGAGAACCAGAGCGCATCCCGCTAATGTTTACCGCCGTCAGCACGGCCCTCAAATCCAATAGAGTGTGACTCAATTAAACAGTCATGGCGTATTGAATGCGAGTTTATCAATTGATCGCAGCCGCGGTAATGTGATAACAGCTTGGAAGAAAGCACCTAGCGTATTAGCGCATTAGCGTATTAGCACCAAACGGCAAATCATGCCACTTTTATCCCAACATTTACAGTTTCCTATTTATCTTAAAAAAATGACAAAATCACAAAGCATACAAAAGCCATGCCAAAAAAGGGGTGCAAAAAATGCTCGGAATTAAAAAAAAACATATTTTTCCCCTTTTTTTACACACTTTTTTACACAAAAACCGCAGTAGACAGAAAACCCAGCATTACACCAAATTAAAATAGTATGCAAAACACCTTTTTTTTTACATAAAAGGTTGTTTTTTTCCATGCAGTGAGGTGAGCAAAAAAAAGGGAAATCCTTAGCAAAAAAAATGTATGAAAAAGGGGGAGGAGCACATACTGTATGGAGTTACAATGGATAAGTAGAGCTTACCAGCAGTGGCAGGGTTGGTGCAGTCAAAAAGGGTCCCTTTCCTTTAATTATTTACTTCCCTATCCGTCCTGCAAGAGGTAAAAATACATTCATTTAAGGGACCCTTTTGCATCAAAACGCCAGGAATAGCGCCCCCCCCGACAACCCATCCATCGGTAAAACGCGGCAGAAATCTTTTTATTCCGATTTCACGTGTTTTTTGTCAAAAAGGGGGGGTGCTTGTTTAAATTATTGTGTTTTTTGTGTTGGAAAATGGGATTAAAATGTGTTTTTTTTGGTGTGTTTTTTAGGTTGGAGAAGAGGATGATGATAAGGTAAGCAGGCTTTTTTTTTGGTAGATGTATTTTGGGGGTTTTAATGAATATGACAACACCTTCACTGCTAATAAGCTCAGACTAGTAACTCCGTAAAAAATATTAATTGTGTTTTGAGGACACCATTGTCTTGTTTTGGGTGGAAAGTTTTTTGGGGGTGTAGAAAGTCCAAAATTAGGTGAAAAAAATTCATTAGTATGGAAAAATATATATAACTCGTCTTGTAATGTTACATTTTTTTCAAGAAAAAGCATGTTTTAAGAAAAATAAATACTTAAATAAAGCTAGTTTTCAATTTTTGAGCAATTTCCCGATAAACACAGGCTCACAAAACATTCTTTAAAAAATTGCAAGAAAGACAGACATGACTTGAACAAAAATTCAGAATTATTAATTTTCTACAAAAAAATCAAAAAAATTTTTTTAGCACAAAATCACTCAAAAACTAAAAAAATCTCCTAAAATCCGATTATTTATTCCTTTTTTTGTGCATATTTTCCCACTTATTATCTATAAAATCCATTTTTATCCATTTTTTTTACAAAAATTCAGAATTATTAATATTTCTACAAAAAACATTTTTTTTTTATCACAAAATCACTCAAAAACTAAAAAAATCTCCTAAAATCCGATTATTTATTCCTTTTTTGTGCATATTTTCCCACTTATTATCTATAAAATCCATTTTTATCCATTTTTTTTACAAAAATTCAGAATTATTAATATTTCTACAAAAAAAATCATTTTTTTTTTATCACAAAATCACTCAAAAACTAAAAAAAATCTCCTAAAATCCGATTATTTATTCCTTTTTTGTGCATATTTTCCCACTTATTATCTATAAAATCCATTTTTATGATCATGTAAAAAAGAAAAAAATAATGCTAATAATAAAATAAAAAAAGAATACATATTTAGCCGCTAACTTAGAATAAAACGATGAGATTCCAACTTGAAAAAGGCTGAACTCTCCAACATAATTAACCTTCCCTCTCTCACCGTTTAAGCATCAAGGGACAAAGTCTGCATGAAAGGAACGGGTTCAAGTACCTGAGCCAAGGCTAAAAATATGCAAAATTAAAATGAGATGAATAACCCGTGTCTCCATTAACGGCTCTAATAATGATGGCCGCTTGCCGCACTTAATCACACGCTGTCGTTCCTTTTAACTCCCTGCGGTAAGACAGTCATCTCTTTAGCGCGGTGGTGGCGGTGGGCGAAAAAAAAAGACCTGAATTGGTTAGGCTAGCAAATCTTGTTTTAGATTAAATTAGATTATATTAGACGGTATAAATCATGTACTTGGGAAATTCACTTGTAGTAGTGAGAAGGTGAAAACCTTAATAAAATAGAGAATAAATAAATATGTTACATGAAATATACTAAATTATTTTTCATATACTTTGAAAAAAATATACTTAAGTCATATTTTGTTGTATTTGAACATTTTCTACTAAATTATTTTTGATTGGAATGTATTGTCACTTTCCATTTGATCAAAATATGAAATTTTTTAGGTCAAAATTGAACCCGTTTATTCAAAAATTATAAAGATTTGTTTTTTTTTTAAATGCCTATGAAGCAATAATTTTTCCTATTGAGAGCCATTTTTATTTTTTATAGAAAAATACAGTCGTATTACAGTAATCCCTCAAAAAATCACAAACTAGGGTTACGACCCCTATTATAACTTTTATTTATTTATTTTTCTTCAGTCCTGAGTCCTAATAGCAAAAGTAGCTTCCACTTACAAGTTTCAGCATGAATTTTAAATTTTTATGATTAAAAGAAATATATATATATACATATTTTTTCATAATTAATAGCAGGGAAAAAAACAAAGTATTGAATCCGCAATTAGCAAAAACGTGATAATCGAGGTATTACTGTAATCTGTATCATAAAAGTCCACTGTAAAAAGTAGCGATGTGATTGGCTGTTGGCTAGTCAGTTAGGATAAGCTCCGACACCCCTGTGAGCATAGGCAGTACAGAAAATGATCACTTTATAGTCCAAAAATGACAGTATCTACTTGATAATCCTTTATAAAAATGTTATTTTTTTAGTATTTTTTAATGACATTTCCATACATGCTAATAACGCTTTGCTAACATATTTCCTAGCCTCACATTTCCATCCCATCCAGCCGACCCTCCGTATTAATCGTCGAGGCAGAGCGGCAGAAACAAGTGCCAATTAGCCGTTATTGCCACGCAATTGGCCGTAAATAAAATTAGCGGCTAGCAGAACGGAACCCGATTCGTCTCCCTTAAAAGTAATAAGCGGCCATGTTATGTCAACTCGTCCTAATTTCCTAAGCCTTAAATGGCTTTTATGAAAACGAGCTTATCGCGTCGCCCTTTTATTACCGTCGTTACGCTCAAATGTGCATTATGTCATTAGCACGCCGTCCAGGGACGCCATTTTTGCGTATTTAGAGTAATGGAGCTCATATTTTCGAGGGATTTTACCACCCACTGTGGTACGTTAGCCACCTAGCGCTTGGTGACGTCATCCCAATAGCGAAAGGTCACTTGCTTTTATTAAGACGCCGTTTTGTATTCTGTTCGTAAGCGCAAGCTAGCCCGGGGCAACAGATTTTCCGCGCCGCTACGGTGAACACACGCACACCCGCGGCGGGTCCCGCTACGTGTTAACCCGGGTTCGCTATGCGCTAATAAATGCGCCGGTTTGACTAACAGATGTCAATGCTAATGCGTAAGCTTTCACCTTTTCGTGACAGGGCGGTAGGTAAACAAAATGGCAGCCGGAGGCTCGATGTTCGCGGGTTTGTTAGGTGCCGGAGTCCGATTTTTTGGGGATGGAATTTGAATGGGAGCAGATGTCCCCGAATTAATTTAGTTTCTTTAGGTTTTTTAATAACGAGCAGATGCTACAAATGTGAGGGAATTTAATTTGATATTTAGATTTGATCATTAGATATCTTTTTCGAAGAACCCAGATTTTGTCTTTATTTGTTTTTCTGTTATTAGTGGTTAATTTTTTGACATGATTTATTTGGGAATTACAGTATTTAGCTCAGTTAATCGTTCATGCTAATGTTGGCTTTTTATTATAAGATGCTAGCTTGTTAGCTACTGTAGGCTGAAACTTTATTTAAATATGTTATGAATACAAACACTGTCTTATTTTGTCTTTATGACAAGCTAGCTTGTCTACTTTAGGTAGAAACTTTATTTAAATATTTTATGATTACAAATGATTTGTCTTATTCTGTTGTGATACATTTTATATATTTATATAAAAGAGGAAAAATAGAAGCTACTACATAAAAAACATATTTTTTGTCAAATTTATTCTATCATGAAATTCATAATTTTTTTCTTCGAGCATGCTAAAAAACTTTTCAGCTACTGTAGGTGGTAACTTTATTTAAATATGTTATGATTACAAAGGTTTTGTCTTATTCTGTTGGGAGACATTTTATCTAACGTATTTTCACGACTATAAGGTGCACCACATTTAAAGGCGCAGCACCCTCAATGAATGACACATTGTATTTTATTGTATTTTATTTCCATATATATAGCACACTGGATTCTAAATCTATTTTGAAGAAAATTTAAGACTTTTAAGTGTGCCTCTAGTCGTGAAAAAAATATACATAAAAGAAAAATAGTACATAAAAAGTATTTTTTGTCAAATTTTGCGTATCATGAAATTCACCATTTTCTTCTCCGAAAACGCTAAAAAAGTTGAAATAAAAACGAAACCACCAGAAAATGTACTCCAAAGTTATTTGTCAACTGATTATTTAATATTTAAAGGGTGGTAAATATAGTATTCTCCAGTATTCTGCCATTGGAGTTAGTTCAGGTTAGTATTACTATACTCCTACTCATGAAAGTACTATGAAATAGTTAGATGTAGCTGAGCGAGTACCGTGCAAGCGCTCACCTGTCTCGACTCCGCCGGGAAGGAAAGGCGGCGTTACAGCCGGCCACAGTGCACACGTGCATCTCTTTGAGGTGGACGTTCTTGTAGTGCAGTTTCATGCTGTACGAACTTTTGAAGCTCTTTTTGCAGGCGTAGCAAATCTTGGGGTCGGGGCTCGAACACGGATCCCCATCCGGCGAGTGGGACGTAGGGAATTTGGGCGGGCTGGCGCCATAACCCATGGAAGAGATGAAACTCTCGTGTAGGGCGGCCATGCTAGCGGCGGCGGCCGCTGCCGCCGCCATGCCGCCATTGTAGAGGCCATATTGGCTCATGCAAAACATGTCATAAGTGGGGTCGTTGAGTTCTTCCTTGATCTTTAGGGACGTCTGGTGGGGGGGTGGCGATAGGCGGGTCTTGGCTTCCATTTCTTTCCTCAAGTGGCCTTCTTCCCGGCCGTCGTCTTCGTGACCTTTGACCCCTTTGAGGTGTTTCTGCTGGCGTTCATCTACGTCCATCATTTCGTCACGGTAATACATCTTGGAGTCGGAGGTTTCCGATTCGTTCTCAAAGTCTCTCTCGTGGTCTTGGTCTTCGGAGGTGTAGCTGTCCATGCCGCGGAGATCGCCTCCGACACCCCCGTCGTCCTTGCCGCCGAGTCCGGATTCGCGGCATTCGTCTTCGCTTTGTCTCATCATGCCACGCAAGTTAATGCCGGGACTCATTTCGTCTTGGGATGGCGATTGTGGGACACTACCGCCACTGTGGTTACCCGTCATCCCGTTGTTGTTGTTGTTGACGTAGTTACCGTTCATTTTGAGGTGTGCGTTGTGAAGGAGTGACGAATGATGATGATGGTGGTGATTATGGTCTACGCGGTGGTCGTCTTCGTCCTCGTCTTTGTCCTCGTAGTCGTCGGCTACATCGATAACTTCCTTCTCGATTTTAACCGGCATGCTAGACTTTCGGGGTTTTTTCTTAGGAGCCGGGTCGGCTGTTGGGGTTTCCCGGTGACCACCCGAGGGGTTGACACCGTGGAGGACGGACCCCATTTCGTGGAGGTTGTTGTGTGACGCCACGGCGGCGGCTAGCATCTGTTGTTGTTGGTCCATTAGCGCCGTGCTATTGGTAGCGGTGGGCAAAATAGGGCTAGTGGGTAGCGAGACGGGTGGACTAACCAGGTCTGCTGGGGAGAGTAGTGTGCGGTAGAAGGGTGGGACGGGTTGAACCGGCTGTACGGATTTGAGGGAGGGGAAAACTAGCGGGCTTTGTAGTGGGGATTGCAGCATGGGGTCCATAGGGGGCGTGGTAAAGCCTAATGGTGGTCTGCCAGGACTGGTCAATGAGAAACCGCCATTTTTAGCACTGGAGATGACTGGAGTCCCCGAATTGGAGGTAGCCCGGATCAGGTCCTTGTCACGGTTGTTGCGTAGCATGGGCATGTGGAGTCGTGGATTCGGGTTAGCGCTATGGCGGTTCCGGCTCCGTAGTGAGCTAAAGACCATGTTGCAACCCTCGATGGTGCACCGGTGTTTAATTTTCAGGTGTACAGCGTTGTAGTGGATCTTCAACGTGCCTTTATCGTAGAAGGTTTTGCCGCAAGAGTTGCAGCAAACTCGACCTTTGCGGGATGTGGAACCCATACGCCTCATACGGTGCATTTTAGAGGAGAAGGAAGTATGGGTAATGGACTTGGATTGTTCCTCTTTGACAAAATGGTGGTGGACTTGGTGCTCACTTAAAGTACTGCCCGGTTGGGACGGAGTCTGGGAGGGGTGTTGGATCGAATGTGGTTGCTGGGTTTGTTGTTGAGCTTGCTGGAGGGACGGAGTTGGCGAGATAGGGGACCCCCTGTTGCTAGGTTCGCTTTTGGGTTCGCCGTTTCCACTTAAGACACCCAACGCCCCTCGTCCGGGGCTCTGGCCGCCGCGGAATGGCGAAAGGGAGACGTCAGATTCACTGGTTTCTACTTGTTCCACTTGATTGGGTAAGCTAGGTTCCCTCAAACGGAGGTTTGATTGTTCCATGGGTAGACCGTTAGGTGGTAAGCCTAACATAGGGGCGGAGACTGGGTTGATGTATTGGAAGGGAAGCAAGAAGGCTAAACTGTTGGGGATGTTCTCAAAATGGTGGATGCTGGATGGACTACTGTTTTCTAAGTGGGTTAGAAGACCAGGGCTACGTGTTCGATTGTTGCTCTCGATGAAGGTTCTTATTCCGGAGTCGGTTTTGGCGGAGGGGACGGTGACAGATTGGCCTTCTTTCTCTTGGATGGCCATCAGTTCCACGATGGATTTGGTTTCGCCAAAACGTAAGAATTGCTGGAGGGTGATGATTTCTTCTTCCCGGGACATGATGGTCCAGCGGTCTAGTACTTTGCCGGCGGCGTCCTAAGGAAATGGTGGAGAAAAATTTACATTTTTGAAGAAAAAACGTTTTTTTAGGCGTTTTTGGGGTATTTTTGGCATTTTTTAAGGCTATTTG
The DNA here is from genome assembly GCF_051989575.1 of Stigmatopora nigra. NCBI lineage: Eukaryota > Metazoa > Chordata > Actinopteri > Syngnathiformes > Syngnathidae > Stigmatopora > Stigmatopora nigra. Next base: position 14,070,569 of record NC_135513.1, read on the forward strand.
CACATTTTTTATACTCTAAAAGGTCTGGAGGACCTTCATTTGACCGGGTTTTTTAGACATTTGGAACTCAACTGCTTTTGAAATTAAACAAAAGTTGAAATCAACCAAAAAATATCTCGTGTTTGACCCCCGCCCACAAAACGCCGCGTTTTCAAGGTAACTCCAAAAGGTCTGTAAGTCCAGCGGTCTAGTACCTTGCCTGCGGCGTCCTAATGAAATAATGGAGAAAAATTCAAATTTTTGAAGAAAAAACGTTTTTTTGGGCAATTTTTGGGCTTTTTTTTTTTGCATTTTTTGGGCTATTTGCGCTTTTTTATACTCTAAAAGGTCTGTAAGTCCTCCATTTGACAGGTTTTTTAGACGTTTGGAACTCAACAGCTTTTAAAATAAAACAAAAGTTGAAATCACCCAAAAAAATATCTCATATTTGACCCTTTTCACAAAACGATGCGTTCTCAGGGTAACTCTAAAAGGTCTGTAAGTTCTTCATTTGACAGTTTTTTTTAGACGTTTTGGAACTCAACAACCTTTAAAATAAAACAAAAGTTGAAATCACCCAAAAAACATCTCGTGTTTGACCTCGTCCACAAAACACCGCGCCCTTAAATCCTCTAAAAAACGTGCGAAAGAGAAGGAAAAAGTTGAAGGGAGTCGATGGTGGCTCTGCACTAACCTGAGATCTAAATACTAAGTGACAAATGTGCTTTTTTTTTGACGCTTCCAATCGGTGCATTTATCTTCTAAAATGCTTGGGAAGAGTTCAAATTTCTCCACTGGGACTTGAATTCTATTCCAAATTGTAGATCGCATCCCCAGTTGGAAGATTAGCAGATTTTTCATTGTCAAACAACAAGAGCTTACACAGGTCTTGAAAAGACTCATATTTTTTAAGACCATGTATAGTAAGTTTTTCTTTCAAAAATGCCTTACTTTACATAGTCTACATTTATAGTCCATTACACGACGCCACACAATTACCGTATTTTCACGACTATAAGGCGCACTTAAAAGTCTTCAATTTTCTCCAAAATACACAGTGCGCCTTATAATCCAGTGCGCCTTATATATGGGAAAAAATAGAAAACCAAAAATTACCATTGTTGGATATTTAAAAAAAACAAACGCCTGAACTGAAACAATACTGTTAAATATGCAGATCAGCCATCTTAGTTTACAAAATCTTCCATCATATAGCTCCTCCCCCACTGCAAGATTTTATACAAAAAAATCCAAAATATCAACAATGGCTGGCTCTAGAGGTGACTGTAAAGTAGTGTGCTTCATACCTGGAAGTCAATAGCAATTACCGTATTTTCACCACTATAAGGCGCACTTAAGTCTTAAATTTTCTCCAAAATAGACACAGTGCGCCTTATAATCCAGTGCGCCTTATATATGGAAAAAATGTCATTAATTGAGGGTGCGCCTTATAATGTGGTGCGCCTTATAGTCGTGAAAATACGGTAGTCACAACCAAAACACGCCTTCCTCGCTCTTGGCGTCTTTTAAACATAAATGGCGACCACAGCGCACCAAAAAAAATAAGAAGAAAAATCAACATAGCAAAGCACAAAGGGCCCCTTAAGGAAAAGGCCTGAAAATAAAAAATTAAAGAGAAAAATTGAAAGAGACGCGAAGGAAGAATAGAAACTGAAAAGTAAGTATGAGAGGTTTGATTTCATGCCCTCAGATATGAGAGAGAAGACTATTCTTCTGAGACCAAACATCAATAGTCACCAGGGTATTTGTTGTTAAATATACATTAAAAAACATTTTACACTTTCATTCTGTGTGTGTGTACACTGGAGTTGCATTTTTTTTTTTTTGTTGCCTGGAGGTATATGACTTGAAATTCTAGCCCCAACCGCTATTTTTTCAAAATTGCATGGCCATCTGGGCTTTGGGGGCTTCTTTCTATTCTATTGGATTTAATTGAAAGTACATAAAAAAGTGTTATTTTTTTGTTTAATACAGACAAGTGGAGTTGGATTTGAACCTTTTATTGGACATGGTTTTTTTTTAACTCATTTACAGTCAAATTGGATGTGGAAAAGTATGAGAAAATGTTTTTTTTTTACAGGCCTGGAATGGGCGAATTGTCGTTTTTTAAGAAAAAGAAGCTTTCCTATGTCGTATTTTTGAAGAAAAAGAAGCTTCACCATGTCGTTTTTTTTAAGAAAAAGTTTTACTATGTCGTTTTTATAAGAAAAAGAAGCTTTACGATGTCGTTTTTTTAAAGAAAAAGAACCTTTACTATGTCATTTTTTGTAAGAAAAAGAAGCTTTACTATGTCGTTTTTTTAAGAAAAAGAAGCCTTACTATGTCGTTTTTTTTAAGAAAAAGGAAGCTTTACTATGTCGTTTTTTTTAAGAAAAAGAAGCTTTCCTATGTTGTTTTTTTAAGAAAAAGAAGCTTTACTATGTCAATTTTGTAAGAAAAAGAAGCTTTACTATGTCGTTTTTTTAAGAAAAATGAGCTTTCCTATGTCGTTTTTTTTGAAGAAAAAGAAACTTTATTATGTCGTTTTTTAAGGAAAAGAAGCTTTACTATGTCGTTTTTTAAAGAAAAAGAAGCTTTCCTATGTCGTTCTTATAAGAAAAAGAAGCTTTACTGTGTCGTTTTTTTTAAGAAAAAGCTTTACTATGTCGTTTTTTAAGCTTAAAAAACTGCTGGGTAATTACTCCTGAAACTTGCATACTATAAGATAGTTAACCCCACCCCCTTCCCCCATCTCCGCCCCCTCCAAGCTAAAACCGCCGCCCACCGAGGACTTTAATAAAGCTGGCTCGGCTAATGGCACGACTAGCCTGATTTGTCTGAACTGACAGTCGCTCCCTAACCTGCGACAAGACCATCATTTGCTCAACGGCGTCGTCAGCGATTTGCCAAAAGCGCTAACCCAGCCCCCCACCCCCAAACCCCCCTCCCAAAGCCTCTAAACACGTAGACCAACGCAAATTAGGACCGCCCGGCGGCCGCCGAGAGAGATTAATAAATACAGCCGTCGTTAGATTAATTCTAAGCGACGCCGAAGCTGGCAGATAAAATAAACGAACGGCGGTGGGTTGTCTACCGGATGAAACAGGGTAAAGCCCCCCAACCGCCGTCTTGGCCATGGTAATTATTTGCTAATAGTCATTAACCTGGCAAACATGGGTTTAGCCGCATTGTTCAATAGGACTCTGGGACGCTTAATGACAGACTCGTATGTCATAGCGCTGGGCGGAGGTGGGGGGGGGGGGGATTGATGAGATTTTACTGGTAGAGAGGTGGGGCATGCCTGGAAAGGAATGGAAAGGAAGAGGTCCACATTAAGCTAATTGGCAGATGAGTGCCTACTTGTAAAAAGTGCTGCTAATGGCATATTTGCTGCCAAGCTTAATAGGAGGAAGCGCACTTGACCATGTTGACTAAGGTTGGGATTTTTTGTTGTTGTTTTGAGGTGGGGGGGGGGGCAAAATGGTTGATCCCATTTGGTAGGTAGGACAATCATTTGGAGGATTTTTATTGGAATATAAGGCTGATTTTTAAGGAAAAAAAGCCTTACTATACTATGTCGTTTTTTAAGAAAAGCCTTACTATACTATGTCGTTTTTAAGTCAAAAGCCTTACTATACTATGTCGTTTTTTAAGAAAAGCCTTACTATACTAAGTCGTTTTTATGTCAAAAGCCTTACTATACTATGTCATTTTTTAAGAAAACCCTTACTATATTATGTCGTTTTTTAAGAAAATCTTTATTATAATATGTAGTTTTTAAGTCAAAAGCCTTACTATACTATGTCGTTTTTTAAGAAAAGCCTTACTATACTAAGTCGTTTTTATGTCAAAAGCCTTACTATACTATGTCATTTTTTAAGAAAACCCTTACTATATTATGTCGTTTTTTAAGAAAATCTTTATTATAATATGTAGTTTTTAAGTCAAAAGTCTTACTATACTATGTCGTTTTTTAAGAAAAAAAGCCTTACTATACTATGTCGTTTTTTAAGAAAAGCCTTACTATACTATGTCGTTTTTTTTTAAGAAAAAAAGCCTTACTATACTATGTCGGTTTTTAAGAAAAAAAGCCTTACTATACTATGTCGTTTTTTTAAGAAAAAAAGCCTGACTATACTATGTTGTTTTTTAAGAAAAGCCTTACTATACTATGACGTTTTTAAGTCAAAAGTCTTTCTATACTATGTCGTTTTTTTAAGAAAAAAAGCCTTACTATACTATGTCATTTTTGAAGAAAAGTCTTACTATACTATGTCGTTTTTATGTCAAAAGCCTTACTATACTATGTCATTTTTTAAGAAAACCCTTACTATATTATGTCGTTTTTTAAGAAAATCTTTATTATAATATGTAGTTTTTAAGTCAAAAGCCTTACTATACTATGTCGTTTTTTAAGAAAAGCCTTACTATACTAAGTCGTTTTTATGTCAAAAGCCTTACTATACTATGTCATTTTTTAAGAAAACCCTTACTATATTATGTCGTTTTTTAAGAAAATCTTTATTATAATATGTAGTTTTTAAGTCAAAAGTCTTACTATACTATGTCGTTTTTTAAGAAAAAAAGCCTTACTATACTATGTCGTTTTTTAAGAAAAGCCTTACTATACTATGTCGTTTTTTTTTAAGAAAAAAAGCCTTACTATACTATGTCGGTTTTTAAGAAAAAAAGCCTTACTATACTATGTCGTTTTTTTAAGAAAAAAAGCCTGACTATACTATGTTGTTTTTTAAGAAAAGCCTTACTATACTATGACGTTTTTAAGTCAAAAGTCTTTCTATACTATGTCGTTTTTTTAAGAAAAAAAGCCTTACTATACTATGTCATTTTTGAAGAAAAGTCTTACTATACTATGTCGTTTTTAAGTCAAAAGCTTTACTATACTATGTCGTTTTTAAGTCAAAAGCCTTACTATACTATGTCATACTACTGCTTACTTTTGGGATACTGTGGCCAAGTGGATAAGACATTTGCCTCCCACCTCTGTGGACATAGGTTCAAATCCTTTGTAATCTAACCTATCTTTTTTCAACTTGAAGGTACAAAAGACTACTAAGTATAATCTGGGAGTGAAAAGAGACAAAACAACAAATACTACTACCTAATCTTTGAGAGTGGTGGCCTAGTGGGTAAGTCATCAGTTTCCTACTTCTTTGGTTCTCGGTTCAAATCCCAGTGCAAGCAATGATTTTACCAATATTGTTCAAGTAAATGAAAGAGCTAAAAGTACAAGTACTACTACTTATTCTCACAGGGTGGTGGCCTAGTGGCTAAGTCAACAGTCTGCCACCTCTGAGGTCGTGGGTTCAAATCCCAGTGCAAGCAATGATTTTCCCAATATTATACAAGTAAATGAAAGAGCTAAAAGTACAAGTACTACTGCTTTCTCTCACAGGGTGGTAGCCTAGTGGCTAAGTCAACAGTCTGCCACCTCTGAGGTCCCCGGTTCGAATCCCAGTGCAAGCAATGATTTTCCCAATATTATACAAGTAAATGAAAGAGCTAAAAGTACAAGTACTGCTACTTTCTCTCACAGGTTGGTGGCCTAGTGGCTAAGTCAACAGTCTGCCACCTCTGAGGTTGTGGGTTCGAATCCCAGTGCAAGCAAAGATTTTCCCAATATTATACAAGTAACTGAAAGAGCTAAAAGTACAAGTACTACTACTTTCTCTCACAGGGTGGTGGCCTAGTGGCTAAGTCAACAGTCTGCCACCTCTGAGGTTGTGGGTTCGAATCCCAGTGCAGGCAAAGATTTTCCCACAATTGTTCAGTTAAAAGAATAAGTTCTAATGGCTAAGTGTTTAACTGAATAAGTGTTCAGTGGTGGATGAAGCATTTAGTCAAAAAAATGACTAAGTGTTTCACCCAATTTCCTTGGATAAAATGTTTCAACACCTATGTATAAGTGGGGCACGAGTTGGTGTAGTGGGTTGCACACTCGCCTTTGCATGGAGAGAACGTGAGTTCGCTTACCGGTGTCGGCGGTTCACTGACCAAGCAAGCGGTCGAGGGTCGGCCGAAGGCCGACCCGAGAACGCCTTTCGCACAAACAGGTCCTTCAACTGTCTTCCGAACTGCCGAAGGCAGTTCGGAATATAACCTTTTGCTGAAAAGTATGACTAAGTGTTTAATATAAATTAAAAAGATTTTTCTTTTTTTTTTCTTCTTCTTATTCCATTAACTCACCTACATGGTGTAGCGATCAGCCAAAGCGGGAATCGAACCCAGGTCTCCCACATGGGAGTCCTGTGTTCTAACCTCTGCGCCACCAACTGGCTACACTTTTCTTTGTAGTCATTTGAGTTTCTTGACAAGAAGTCCACAGAAACAATTAAGTGAAAAAGTGTCCCAGCCGGGAATTGAACCCTGGTCTCCCACACGAGAGTCAGGTGTACAAACCTCAGCGCCACCAAGGAGCTACACTTTCTTTGGTCATCATTTGAAGGTCTTGACTACAAATACACATAAATAATTAAGGGAAAATGCTTGTCACGACCGGGATTCGAACCCGGGCTTCCCACATGGGAGACGGTTGAGTTAACCTCTGGACCACAGTACACTTGAGAAAACATGCCTAACTATACTCTGTTGTTATTTAAAGAAAAAAAGCCTTACTATACTATGTCTATTTTTTAAGAAAAAAAAGCCTTACTATAATATGTCTATTTTTTAAGAAAAAAAGCCTTACTATAATATGTCTATTTTTTAAGAAAAAAAGCCTTACTATACTATGTCTAATTTTTAAGAAAAAAAGCCTTACTATAATATGTCTATTTTTTAAGAAAAAAAAGCCTTACTATACTTAGTATAGTAAGGCTTTTTTTTCTTAAAAAATAGACATAGTATAGCAAGGCTTTTTTTTCTTAAAAAACGACATAGTATAGTAAGGCTTTTTTTTTCTTAAAAAATAGACATAGTATAGCAAGGCTTTTTTTTCTTAAAAAATAGACATAGTATAGTATACTATGTCTATTTTTTAAGAAAAAAAAGCCTTGCTATACTATGTCTATTTTTTAAGAAAAAAAAGCCTTACTATACTATGTCGTTTTTTAAAGAAAAAAGCCTTACTATACTATGTCGTTTTTTTTTAAGAAAAAAGCCTTACTATACTATGTCGTTTTTTTAAAGAAAAAAGCCTTACTATACTATGTCGTTTTTTAAAGAAAAAAGCCTTACTATACTATGTCGTTTTTTAAAGAAAACAGCCTTACTATACTATGTCGTTTTTTTAAAGAAAAAAGCCTTACTATACTATGTCGTTTTTTAAAGAAAAAAGCCTTACTATACTATGTCGTTTTTTTAAAGAAAAAAGCCTTACTATACTATGTCGTTTTTTAAAGAAAAAAGCCTTACTATACTATGTCGTTTTTTAAAGAAAAAAGCCTTACTATACTATGTCGTTTTTTAAAGAAAAAAGCCTTACTATACTATGTCGTTTTTTAAAGAAAAAAGCCTTACTATACTATGTCGTTTTTTAAAGAAAAAAGCCTTACTATACTATGTCGTTCTTTTGCGAAAAAAATAGCCTTACTATACTATGTCGTTTTTTTTAAAGAAAAAAGCCTTACTATACTATGTCGTTTTTTAAAGAAAAAAGCCTTACTATACTATGTCGTTTTTTAAAGAAAAAAGCCTTACTATACTATGTCGTTTTTTAAAGAAAAAAGCCTTACTATACTATGTCGTTTTTTAAAGAAAAAATAGCCTTACTATACTATGTCGTTTTTTAAAGAAAAAAGCCTTACTATACTATGTCGTTTTTTTTAAAGAAAAAAGCCTTACTATACTATGTCGTTTTTTAAAGAAAAAAGCCTTACTATACTATGTCTATTTTTTAAGAAAAAAGCCTTACTATACTATGTCTATTTTTCAAGAAAAAAAAGCCTTACTATACTATGTCTATTTCTTAAGAAAAAAAAGCCTTACTATACTAAGTCTATTTTTTAAGAAAAAAAAGCCTTACTATACAATGTCTATTTTTTAAGAAAAAAAGCCTTACTATACTATGTCTATTTTTCAAGAAAAAAAAGCCTTACTATACTATGTCTATTTCTTAAGAAAAAAAAGCCTTACTATACTATGTCTATTTTTTAAGAAAAAAAAGCCTTACTATACTATGTCTATTTCTTAAGAAAAAAAAGTCTTACTATACTATGTCGTTTTTTTCAAAAACCTTACTATATTTCTTAAAGTAATCAAGGTTCATGATTTGTACCAAAAAATGTCGATAAATGTTAAAAAAAACAACTTTTTCCACCAAATAACGTCATTATTCATCAACTCACCAGATAGGGGACTTCCCAAATCGCCTATCTTGATTTTCAGACAATTACCCATTCATTTTCGAAACCGCTTATCCTCACAAGGGTCCTAGTAGGACTCAAACAACATAATTCATCATTTGGCTATCGTTTTGACTGTCAAATCTCATTTCATTCCCCCCAAAAAATCCCCTTGACTCGTTCTTGGATGATCTTCAAAACAACTTGAAGAGAAGAATTGCAGTCTTTAGTGGAAGGACATATTTTGACAACCAAACCAGAATAGTTATGATAACCTTTCCGAGATACACACGGTTAAAACAACCGCCAAATGCGGGAAAACCGAGACCCTCATTATGCTCAACAAAAAAAAAATCCAGTTCACTCTGAATGACAGTTCCACAAAAAACAAGGGTACTTGAACTGATCACATTGGGGACGTCCAGTTCTCACAATGGCAAAGTGAAGCATGGGAACGGCATTGATTGACCAATCACCTTGCAGTGGATGCGATCTCCATCCTTTCTCCCCCGAGGGAAGCCATATTGATTTCCATCCCTCTCTCAGATCTAGTTTCTTTAAAAAAAAACAAAAAAACATGGCTGTATCCCCATGTTCGTCACTTCAAGGAAGGTTAAGCAGAAGTTCCTTGTGATCTGAGAAGGTCTTGAACCTTACTTCTTCCCTTTTTTTCATATTCCGACTCTCCCTCTCCACTCCGACTCGGGGCCGTATGAATAATGGAGAAGATGGAGTGGCGAGCAAGGTGCCACGGGGGATGGTTTCACACAAAGCTCACTGCCTGGAGCCATCACATCAGAGGCCAAGAGCTCCCAAGACGCCCCAACGTTCCCCCATTGGCTCCCCCTGGTTGAGGGGGTCAGAGGTGAGCAGTGAGCAAGTAGCTCTGCTGCTTTTCTCTCTGATGGACCGCTGGGAAATCAGTAGTAGCGTCCAGACGTGGGTGGAGGACATTTGTAAGAATCAGAGAGGTTCAAATTTGCACCGTGTGATCATGCTAAATAGCTAGTCGCAGACCCGAGCTACATCTAGAGTTTTTGACCCTTTGTGCCAGGGCTACGTTGGGGTCTTTGTCTTTCTGCCAAAAAAATGGCTTCACGTCAAGACACGGAGTACGGCGGGAAGAAAATGTCTGCCGCGGATTAGTCATCTGTGGTTTTACAGATGTCCTGCACAGAATTTTTTTGGGTGAACCCAACCAGGAGGATTCGATGTTTAATGATGGAAAATCCAACATGGATTCTTTGGACAACAATGCTACAACAATCCGATTATAATGGAACATTCACTGAGGAAACCCTGTGGACAAGCTACGAAAGTTAGGACGTTTAGTCTCCTGGACTTTTGGATCAAACGTCCGGCGACCAAATGTCGAGCGACCAAACGTCCGGGCGACCAAACGTCCGGGCGACCAAACAACCAGGCGACCAAACGTCCGGGCGACCAAACATCCGGTTTACCAAACATCCGGTTTACCAAACATCCGGTTTACCAAACGTCCAGGCGACCAAAAGTCCAGGCGACCAAAAGTCCAGGCGACCAAAAGTCCAGGCGACCAAAAGTCCAGGCGACCAAAAGTCCAGGCGACCAAAAGTCCAGGCGACCAAACGACCAGGAGACCAAACAACCAGGCGACCAAACGTCCGAGCGACCAAACATCCGGGCTACCAAACGTCCAGACGACCAAAAGTCCAGGCGACCAAACATCCGAGTACCCAACTAAAGGGGTCTTAGGTTAGCATTAGCACTGCAAGACCATGCAAAGCTACTTTCTGAGGCCTTTTTTGAAAAGTTAGCTCACTGTAACACAGCTAGCTAAACTAGAGGAGTCTTATGTTAGCATTAGCGCTACAAGACCATGCAAAACTACTTTCTAAAGCCTCTTACGACAACTTCAACTCAACTCCAGATGGACGTACAGTCCAGAAAATTGAAAAACAGGACTACAGTTAGCATCAGGTTGACTCAACTATTCTGGGAATGTTTCACTGCTCACCGTTCAACCTGATTTAACTCATGGTTGTGGTTAAAAATTCATGGCTGTGTGTTAGTTGTTAAGGTGCTAAAGGCACACCAATCGACTCCAAACAAGATTTATTGTCCACTTTCTGACTGTGAAAGGGAGCAAGGCAGCAGGAGGGGGGGGATTGGACACTGCAGGATAAGTCACGCTCTATCTTTCCCATTACCCAGGTGGCCTCAGGTAAACTTTTATTCCTCCTGCCGACTTGTCTTTTTTCATTATGAGCGGCAAAGAGTAAATCTGTCATTTTGGGAGTAACTCTAACCTTCCTGACCTTCGCCTCGTGTTTTTTTTTTGTTCTGGAGCCATCTTTAAAAAGTGGAAAGGACAGTCGTTTGGATACAACCCAACATGGCTGCAGATGGACAGCACATGGAAGACATTTTAGGAGTGAGGAGTTCAGAACTTGTGCTGATTATTGATTGGCTAGCTTGGCAAAAACATGCCAAAGGGCCTCGCCCAGCTGTTCGGATGAGAGTTAGCTCGGTTTAGCTAGCATGCTAACATAGCGGATGCCTTAGAGAAAATGAAGAAGAAGGGTGGAATGACCATTGGCATTTAATGGAGGATGATTTCCGGGATATACGTCTGTCGTGTGGGGGTCTGTGAGACAGATGTGGGGCCCCGCCGACCTGCCCGGGGGCGAGAAACCGGGCGGCTGTGAAATGATGGCCGACAACTCGCTCATCTCGGATCAAATCTACTTTGTTCTGATTGGTGTTTTGGCCAAAAACAGTATGCTTCGTTAGCCGATGTGAGCTCATGGAAATGACTCGGGTTTGTCTCTTTAGCCGCCGTCACGTTGGCCAACAAACCTTTAAAATTTGTTTAAGTACAAAACTAGACTTCTGTTTTACCCGGATTTTGTGGGTTTTTGCCGGGTAGTCCGGTTTTTCTGCTCATATTCCAAAATTTGACCGTTTTAGATATAATATTTAGATATTTTTTTTAAATTTTTATATATGGATTAAAAGAACTGGATTAAAACCCCTGAATATTCCGATTTTTTATAGATTTAAACTGTTTATTTTAGTTTTTTATGTTAAATAACATGATGGATTTGCCTGCGTGTTGCAAAAAAAAAAAATACCGATTTTAATTTGTGTAAGCAACTGTACTTTTTAAATTTTGGTACACTTCAACCCGTGCAATGGCGTCCGCGGCAGGAAGCGGCGTCTTCCAAATGCGGTGATTACGCACTGCCAAAATAAACAGCGGTACCATCTGGCCCACTCGAGTCCTGGACGGTAAACTTAGACGGCAAGAAAAGCCGTGGACCATCAAAATGTTCGAAACGTTGTGTAAAAGTAACCCTGGAGGGGTATTTTTTTTATTTGATTTTTTTCCGTCATTTTCATTTCGATAGTGCAATAATCAAAGCAAGGAAATTGCAGTTGGATGGGGCAAGACGTCCAATCTATTTGAACTGGGAGGAGTCGGCAGAGACTGAACATTAGTTTGCCGGAAATACACATTTTGTTTTTTTTTTTTGGTTGAAAAATATGATTTTTTTTGTTCACTTTTTCAATTTTTTCTTGAGCTTGTCGCCGTAAGGATTGCGGTGGTGCCGTATTCTATACTTTTTAAAATAAAATAAAAGTAATTGAACTAAAAAAGAAAATTAGAATATTTGCTATCAAAAATATCTGATTATATATATAAAAACAACCCTTACTATACTATGTCGTTTTTTGGGGGGAAAAAGCCTTACTATACTGTCATTTTTTTTCACAAAAATAAGCCTTACTATACTATGTCATTTTTACTCAAAAAGCCTGTCATTTTTAAAGAAAAAAACCCCTACTATATCCTAATTTCAAGCAAAACACTTATCAATCAATTTTGACTATTAATTAATCAATACATGCAACCCTAACTAAAAAAAAGTTGCAAGACCCCCCCCCCCCCGCTACCCCCCCCCCCCCCCCCACACAAGACAGGTCGTCGGACGGGGGTCAATCGAGAGTGCCGAGCCGGCCGGCCGGCAGATGTTTGATCCGTCCGCCGCCGCACATCTGGCCCTTGGCGCATTCAATCTATTTCACTCCACTTCTCCTTTTGAGATGTTCATTGTTCCTCACGGTCCACTAAACTCATCACCCCCCCAACACCCCCCACCCCAACACACATACACATACACCATCTTTGCCTCTCCCTTTGCGCCCCACTGATATTCATCCATCATCATTCATTTGAAAAGGGAATTTGCCTGGTGCGCTTTTCAAAATGGACGTTTTTTAACGTCGGGCACCAAAAATGGCAGAATTGGTTAAACTGAGGGGTGCAAACTTTGGTCCATGGGGGCACAATTTCAACAAAAAAATATTGGAAATGATAGGAAAATGAGAAAAACAAGTTCGTTTTACATTAAAAAGTGCAAAACTAATTGTATTGTAACAAAAAAAATCAATCTACTCATTCGTGTACCAGAATTGAACCAAAAAAATGCTAATTTGCGTTTCCATTGGCCAATTCCTCAAATATTTTGTCAATTATTAATCAAAACTTATTTTTTCCCCTGCTTTTAGCAAATTAAAGTTGTTGTTAAACATATTCCTAATTTTGTTATCAACCAATCAAAGTCTTCGACTAAAATTTTTGCGTAATATCGTATAAAAGTCTTAACATTTTTGGAAGAAAATCAAAGGATTCAAGGCCCAACTTGAAATCTCTAATTCACCCAAAAAATATTTTTTTATCCCTTACCACAAACTCTAGCGACCATTCCTCCAATCCCTTTTCCCCCTTACACATTCCACCCACCCCTAACAACCAACTTATTTGACCAAAAAAAACACCATTTCCACACATAATGTCTTCTACCAGACCCCTAAAAAGTCCCCATTCCCGATTTTTGACTCCACCTACTTCAGTCCTCCCTTTTCCTTTTGTAAAGAACAAAAAAAATCAATGACCAAGCGCTGTAAAGACGTGAAGTGAACAACAAACCAGGTACGACAAGCCCTCTTAAGACCTCTAACCTGCTTCCTGATCGATAGACAAAAAGGCAGCGCTTAAAAAGCTGATTTTATTCCACCTTAATCGTTCTCTCAATGTTTTGTCTCACCCGGTCGCTTCTCTTTTTCATCCACGGAATTTCCCAGAGCTGTTTAAAAAATTCCCAGAAGCCCCCTTGCCGTTATCGCTTAGAAAGACACGATACCTAGCAACCCGAATTTTTCCACTACGGTTAGCTATTCCCTTGTTTTAAGGCAAAAAAAATGATATTTATTGCATTTGGGAGTTTATATGGCGAGATGTATTAGCGTAGAGGAGGTTTCTATATATTTTTTGTTCTCCAAAGGACATATTAATAATAATAATAATAAAACAAATCAAGTTGAAATACTTTTCTGTAGTATATCGTTCAACACTATGACTCAATAGCGGCTTTCTATGTTGAGATGGATGTGTTAGCTAATGTTTTTATTTAAAGGGGCGGGTACAATGTTAGTCAAGAGTTATATTGCCGAAAATATGGTTACTTTATTAAATATTTTATTTTGCAGTAGTGAAAAAAAATATGCAGAACAAAAAGATGTCCAGAAACAATATAATCAAGATTGCTTAATCTATAACAGAATTATTTTGATTATTTTTTTGTCTGTTTATTTGTTGTTGTGACGAGCAATTTGAGATACGAGTAACATTTTGGACATATGTTTATCTTAAGATACGAGTAAAATTTCGGGCAAATGTTTATGTTGAGATACGAGTAAAATTTCGGGCAAATATTTATCTTGCGATACGAGCAATTTGAGATACGAGTAGAATTTCGGGCAAATGCTCGTCTTGAGATACGAGTAAAGCTTACCGACCAGTTTACACTTGCTATTTTTTTTACGTTAAGTTATGTAAAGTGTATATATTGGAGTTGCTTTGGGCAAAAATGTTGGATTTTATCTTACGATAAATAGTTTAAACTACAAAAAAACAATAGGATTCCGTTTAATAAACTGCAATTGACAATTAGCATGATGGTATCTTAGCATTAACTTACCTACCAGGTTATACTTGCTATATCTTGACGTTATGTTATGTAAAATGTACATATTGTAAGTACTTTTGGCAAAAATGTTGGATTTTATCTTACGATAAATAGTTTAAACTACAACTTGCCAAGATGATTCAATTTAATTAACTACAATTGACAATTAGCTTGATTGTATCTTAGCATTAGCTTACCTACCAGTTTATACTTGCTATGTTTTGACATTACATTATGTAAAATGCACATATTCTGGTTGCTTTTGGCCAAAACTTTGGTTTTATTCTTACAATTAATGATTTAAACTACAACTTGCCAATATAATTCCATTTAATTAACTGCAATTAACAATATTACCACACAATTAATTTGATTTAAATCTAAATTAGCCTATCATCTGCTAATCTAATAATGTCTATACTCCAACCACCAAAACAAACAAACATTACCCCTCAAATTTCCACCATATTACCCACTATCCCTCACCCACTATGCCCCTCCCCTTTAACCCCGAACTAGCCATTAACTAACTAGTTAATGGCCCTCACAATGGAATTATTTACTAGCCATAGCAGGGGGGCAAATGGGTCAAATTGTGTGTGCCCCCCACACCAAATAAAAAGGGGGAGCGTTGAAGCGTGTCGCGGAGTGGCGCCCACTAAAGTGAAAAATCATGCCACGGTCCGCGGGGACGGAGGGGGGACTACATCCACGCTGGCACTCAAGTGCTCTTAAATACTCCCTCTTATGCTCAAGCACATCCACGTGCCCCCCCGCATGTACCTTTACTGTATCTTTAGCCTCCCCCCGTCCAGGTACAAATGGCAATTTGCTGTACAAGTCCCATAACAAGTGGTACTCTTGTTGAGAAAATAGTGGACACAGTAGGGGGATTAAAAATTGGTGTTTGTTTAGAGATTGGTCGCTAGGAAACTGAAAGGGAAATGTTAAGGTCAAATGGGGGGATTCGGGGGTAAGGATGTTTTTAGGGGTTTTTTGGGTGAGGTATCTGGATATCTAGTTTGAAGAAGTTTTGAGAGAAATTGCTGTGAATATCAAGTTTGAAGTTTTGGGTTTTGAGAGAAATTGGCTAAGTTGGAGGGAATGGGAGATGTGGCCGTGTTTTGATGTTCTGTTTTTGTGTGATTGGACAGTGAATAGATTTTTAAGTTTGGTGATAATTGTTTTGCTATTTTTTGGTTGTTTTTTTTGGGTAAAAATAAGATTTTTGGGGGTCTAAGAAAAAGTCAAAAGACTATTTTAATGAAATTAGTGGTGGTACACCAAAAAGTGTTTTTTTTTTCAATAAAATACATAAATAAGTCGTTTGAAAAGTCAAATTTGGGAAAGGTTATTCTAAAATATTATAAGATATTGCATGTTGTTAAAAAGTTAGAGCACTGTTTTTAAGATTTTTGGGTGGTATGGAATCGAGTACTTATCTTAGTTTTCTACCCATTAGTTTTGTTTTTAAAAAAAATCTAACATTGAGATAGTGATAATGAAAAAAAAAAGGTGAAGCTGCAAGTACTAATTTTTTATAGGTATTTAGGTTAATTTTGGGAAAAATGGCGCGGTAGAAAAAAATTAAATCCGTTTTAAATTTGAGTTTTTTTCTTAAAATTTTTGCCTAATTTAATCTTTATCAGGAATCAAAAATATAATATTTACAGACTAATATTTTTGCATTAAAAAGTAGTGATCTGGTTGGATAAAAGTCAAAATTTTCTTCTTTTAATGCTAACTTTTTGGACCTAATGCAAATTCATGATTTAAGATTTATGTCAAACCCAGAACTAGAAATAATAGGATTTTTAAATGGGCCGTTTAATAAACTATCAAAAAAATTACTTTTGACATCTTTTGAATAGACTAAGCATAACATATGTTATGCTACTAAGCACGATTTCCGACTTAGCGTACATGCTAATCTTTTAGCGACATCCTTTTCTGTCAAAAAATCAAAAAAGTAGAGAATACAGGCTTCACAAAGTGGGTTAAAAAAAAAAATCTTGCATCTTGACACTCCAAGCACTTTTAATTGCAAAAAAAAACCTGGCGTCTGCGGCGCTAACGTGGCGCTAACGTGGCGCGTAGATGACGTCTGACAAGGAATCAACAGCGCTGCGTTATGTCACCTGCCGGGCTTGAACCCATCCGGATGAAACACAACAGCAGACGGACGAGCCCTTTTCATTCGTTCGCCTTGAGGCTAAACGCAAGATTTTTTGACAAGCTAACTGTGTATATGTGTGTGTGTGTGTTGTGTAGAGGTGCGCTAGTTGTAGACATATTTTTGCCCCTACCTCTAATTAGCACAAGGGAGTCCTGGGGGCAATCAAGGGTGAGGTTAATGAGAGGGGGGAGTACACAGAAGGGAGGACGACTGGGTTTTAGGGGGGTGCTAACGCTAGCTTTTAATCATTACGTTGTCCCTGATCCATGGGTGGATTTAATGGGGTGGTATGGAGGGGTAATGGGCACCCGAAAAGTTGGGTTGGATAAGTTGGAGGTGATGGGGGATGTTTTGAAATGGGAAAAATAGGGTGATTTGATGTTATTTTTGATTTTGGGGATTGTGTGTCAAAGTGGCGGTTGGGGGGCCAAATCTGGTCCGCTGGATGATTTTGTGTGGTCTGGGAAAGTAAATGATGAGTGCTGACTTTCTGTTTTAGGATGAAATTTAAATGAAGAGTATAGATGTATATTATATTTCATATTTTTTCCCCTTTTGAATCAATAATTGTCATTTTTTAATCATTTTTTGTGTTTTTAGTTCAAAAATAGTTTTGTAAAATTTAAAAATATATTTAAAAAAATCTAAAATAAACATTGTTTTAGATCTTTAAAAAACTGAATTGTCAGGGCTTTAAATCTAGTTCTTTAAATCAAGAATTGTCATTTTTTAATCAATTTTTTTGTGTTTTTAGTTCAAAAATAGTTTTGTAAAATCTAAAAATATATTTAAAAAAAGTTAAAATAAACATTGTTTTAGATCTATTAAAAACTGAATATTCAGGGCTTTAAATCCAGTTCTTTTAATCAATAATTGTCATTTTTTAATCATTTTGTTCTGTTTTTAGTTCAAAAATCATTTTGTAAAATCTAAAAATGCTGGGGTGGTTCCGAGTTCCCCTTTTAGAGTCGCGTGGCACTCCCGTGGGGTTAGGCCCCGCCCCCCCCCCCCCCCCCCCCCCCCCTACCGACCCCGGAGCCACTCAGGATTGCGTATAATGGACGCGAGTGGCTCTTTTGGGGCGTGTCGCCGCAAACGCGATGTGACGGGAAAAGACGCTCGTGCATTATTGAGAGGCGCGCCACCATTAGCGACATTTATACAGTAGAATGATTCGATCAGGGTTCGGCGCCGATCCTTTGTGATGCTGCTGCTGCTGCTGACATCTTGTTTTTAGACACAGACTGGATTATAATCCCTTCCTTTAGTCGGGATAATTAATAATAGTTCAATTGTAGTTTTCTTGTTGTATTTTATTGGCCAGTAATAATAATAATTGTTAGGAAAAAAATTAAATGATTTGGTTTAGCGGGTTGAAAGGTGAAATAAGTATATTCATTTTTATTTTAATAAATTGGCCGTTGATTTATTAAAAATATTTTAAATTGTACATTTGAACACGTTTTAATCTTAATACTATTCTACATTAAACAAATGTTTTAATCCTAATCCTATTCTACATTTAAACAAATGCTTTAATCCTAATCCTATTCTACATTTAAACAAATGCTTTAATCCTATTCTACATTTAAACACATGTTTTAATCCTATTCCACATTTAAACATATGTTTTAATCCTATTCCACATTTAAACAAATGTTTTAATCCTAATCCTATTCCCTTATTTATGATGAACAAAAAGTACTTTTAACTGTTCACTGATGTAGTTTTCTCATCCAAATTAAAAATATATAAATTATTAATTTAATTGCAATGAAATAATTGGATTTTTTAAAATAATAATTAACGATTTTTTTTCAATATTCAGTATGTTAAAATATTTTTAATCCAACATTTTAAAAGGTATTTTTTTTCTCTGTAATCTCTTGAATTGAATGCTTTTTACTATCCTCATAAATTATAATATGATATTAAAAGCTCCACCATAAAGGTCAAAAAACCCAACAACAAACAAACAGGCAAATAAATAATCACTAAATCATTAAAAAAATTACATCTAACAGCATTTTAGACAACTTTAACTACATATTTTGACACATATTTGAACAAATTAAACTAATACTTAACATTAACACACTTAATTCAGTTTAAAGTCACAACTTTTCACCATTTTCACTACTTTCATCGCCTATAAACAAATCCTCTACTTATAAATATTGCCTTTTTACTGTCCAAAACCCCACATATTTACCCCAATAACCCCACATTTTTCCCGCTTTCCCCAGATCCCCCAAATGATTTCCTCTGCCGACTTCCCTCCTCCTCCTTGTTTTGGTCTCCCTCCGCCGTTAACAATAGCGCCGGGGGGGGGGGGGGGGGGGGGCAGCGCAGATGTAAGACATAACAACACTCAAGAAAAAGAGGTGAGTGAGCAAAGACCGAAGATTAGACAAAAAAAAACAGGGACGGCTAACGTCGCTCAATTTACAAGCCGCCGCTCCCTTAAAGCACGTCGTATAAATTTCCGAGGTGACGTCCGTTTCTAGCTGGTCCAAACCGACCAGACCAGATCTCCTCCCCAGACACGTACTTGGCAAGACCAAGTCTGGATCTGACTTGACTTGAATTTACTCACCGCTGTTGTTCTTTTTTTCTTTAAAAAAATTTGGAAAGACTATAGGCGAAAGGTTTCTTTCATGTAGCTAGACAAACGCACACAAAAAATACAGGACGGTAAATCACGTTGCAAGCGGGAGGTTCGGTTGGGAATGGTCGTAACGTCTAATTTACGGCAATTGACAGGGATTGGTCGCCCATTTTTGACAATAACATGAAATAACGACTATACGATTAGATGATAGGTACAAAAAACTTAAAAAGGAAATTCAATTAATTAAAAAATTAACTATCTCCAACTCTTACGCTTTATTTAATAAATGTAAGCTATTTTTAATGATTTTAAAAATATTTTTTGAGCAATTTTGAGGTCATTTCGTCAATAGGCTAAAAAAGTACTATAGTCATTTTTCCTTTGCCTGATGTGGAATAAAGTTTCATGACTATTCCGGAATAAATCTGGAAAAACACAGATTCCTATTAACAGATGCAGTGTCAAAAGTTTTGAGACACTTTCTCATTCTAAAGAATGGTGAAGTAAGTTTCATCACTATTCCGGAATAAATACGAACAAGAGAATGGTGAAGTAAGTTTCATGACTATTCCGGAATAAATCCGGACGGGCACAGGCAGATTCTCGTAAACAGATGCAGTGTCAAAAGTTTTGAGACACTTTCTCATTCTAAAGAATGGTGAAGTAAGTTTCATTACTATTCCGGAATAAATCCGCACAGACGCAGGCAGATTCTCGTAAACAGATGCAGTGTCAAAAGTTTTGAGACACTTTCTCATTCTAAAGAATGGTGAAGTAAGTTTCATTACTATTCCGGAATACATATGAACAAGAGAATGGTGAAGTAAGTTTCATGAATATTCCAGAATAAATTCCGGACAGATGCAGATTCCTGTAAACGGATGCAGTGTCAAAAGTTTTGAGACGCTTTCGCATTCTGGAGAATGGTGAAGTAAGCTTCATTACTATTCCGGAATAAATACAAAGAAGAGAATGTTGATGTAAGTTTCATTACTATTCCGGAATAAATTCGTACAGATGCACGGTCAACGGTTTTGAGACACTTTCTCATTCTAGAGAATGTTGAAGTAAGTTTTATGACTATTCCGGAATAAAACCAGACAGACGCAGATTCCTGTAAACAGATGCAGTGTCAAAAGTTTTGAGACACTTTCTCATTCTAGAGAATGGTGAAGTTCTTCACTTCAGTTACCACTTACTCAATCTACTACTAATCTATGTTGACTACTACTTATTTAATGATAATTTATTCGCCTGTTTGTTGTTAGTATTTGCACACTTTACTTGTAAAACCCTTAAATCTCATAATACTTACTAAAATATCAACAAAAACATTCAATTCAATTAAAAACGCTTGATTTCCCAACATAAAAATCTCTCTAACCTTCCTATTTACCCAAAAACAAACCCTAAAACAACTAAAAACCAACACTAAATAACATTCCCAAACATAAAATCATCCAAAAAAAATCAATACTTCAACTCCTAAACAAAAAATATACTTAAAAAAAACCAAAATAATCCCCTAAAAAAAACACCTCAATGTCGTAAAGCCTCGATAATCGAGGGATTACTGTAAAACACACTGTCTGTCCTCTGGACTGGACGCAAAATCCGTTTGTCTCGCTGCCTGTGCAACAGACATTTTTTGCTCCCTCTCCCCAACTTGGCAAAACGCCTTCATCTCATGTTTCGCGTCAGATAAAAACAATTTGTTTCCAACTAATCTTTGCCAGAAGTCCACCGAGTTCGTCCATACGCAGACCCCAATCCGTCCACCCCAGGGGCGTCCCCTGCCCTATCCAACGCCGCCTCGCTTCCGTAATGCAAGGCAGATGACAACACCGTACCGGGTTTTGAACTCCACGCACCGAAAGTGACATGTTTTACGTCCTAGGCCCCGTTAATTCTTTTTAAGTAGCCGACTTTTAACGTAAAAAAAATGACGCCCATATCAAAACATTGCCTACGACCTTTAAGTCAGACGTGAGAATCCGCAAAAAAAACATTGATGCGATCTCTACCGTGCAGAAGCGCAACACCTGTTTCGACTTAAAGGGGGAGTCGGCACCCGGTAGCCAGATTAGCCAAACATGGCCATAAACGGAGAAGAAAAATGGCGGAGAATTTGTGATATCAACGTTAAAACATTCGGAGATTTTGTTCTGTTGTTTTTTGGGTTTTTTTTTTGACCAGCTGTCTTTGAGCCACAATATTTTAAGATATTGTTGTAGTACAAGCAATTCTAAAAAAAATATTGGAAATAATATATAGTTGATGACAGTATTCAGAAAGCTTTAATACAGTGATACCTCAAGATAAGAGCTTAATTGGTTCCAGGATTGAGCTCGCATGTTGATTTACATGTAACTCAAATGAATGTTTCCCATAGAAATGAACTAAAAACTAGTTAATTTGTTCAAAAACCTCTGAAAAAACTTCCTAAAACAGGATATTGGATTGGAAAAACATTTTTAGTTGTTCTAATTCGCCATCTATTAAGAAAGTAGCAAATAACTAGTGGTTTAATATTATTAAAATGTGTTTAATAGTACTAAAATCTGACTTTTTGCATGGCAACGCGCTTGTAACATAACAAACTAATTTAAATGAACTTGGATTACGATGCAGACACACTTTAAAGTATATTTAATCTAACTTTATATTAAACTTAATTCAAATTTAGTTTAACATTTTTCTACCTTTGTTTTCCAGGGTTGTTTCTATTGGCCCCGCCTCCACCCTGACTTTCAGATGCAACCTATCTAACAAGGTTTGTTTGCTTTTGTATTCCCTTCAAACTATTCAGAAAATGTTGCACACAAATGTCCTCACAATAGGATAACACACGACCACTTACTTAAAAAGTAGTATGTACTCCTCTCGTATTAGCGATTGCTCCGCCATTTGCACTGACTAACGGTAGAAAAAAAACACTGAAAAATGCTTTACACGTATCTCAAATTGCTCGTATGTCAAGGTACCACTGTACTAATATAATATTTAGATTTTTTTTATATATAAATGGATTAAAATCCCTGAATATTCAATTTTTTTATAGATCTAAGACAATGTTTTTTTCTAACTTGTTTTAAATATATTTTTAGATTTTACAAAATTAATTTTGAACTAAAAACAAAAAAAAATATTAAAAAATTACAATTATTAATATAAAAAAGGGGAAAAATCAGGAACTGTAATATACATATATATACTCTTCATATTAATTTGATCCTAAAACAGAAAGTCGGCACTCATGATTTACTTTCTCGGACCGCACAAAATGATGCCACGGGCCAAATTTGGCCCGCGGGCCTCCTATTAGACACCTCTGATCTTTCGTAAAACGCAATGTTTTTGATTACATCTCAGCACGACTAACAGCTCTTCACATGCCTAAAAAAATATATATATAAATATATATATTCCCCCTTTTATTTTCTAACATGTAACTCAAATCCATCTCCCAAAGTCCCAGCCTGGTTTGGACTTCCCCGATGAGTTCAAGGTCCAACCGAGCAAACGAGCGCCCGCATCTTGCGGCCTGGCGTTGCGTTGGCGTTGATTAATATCGGCACTCCTCCCAAGGTTAAAGACGTTTCTCTTTTTATTCCTTTTTCGGTTTTTCCAGCCCCGGCAAGCCGTCATGGCCGCCGTGCCAATAAACAATCAACGCATTAAGTGGCGTGCAAATGGAATCAATTCGTCCGGCTTTGTGCAGATGAGTGCAAGAAAAGCAAGCGTGAAGCGCCCCCGTGTTTGGAGTGGCTAATTAGGAGCCCATTATGGGTATCGCAGCGTGGCGCTACCCCCCGATTGTTTATTAGCGCTATTTTACCCGGACGATGGAGGAAAAGGGGGAAAAAAAGGGGGTCGTTGTGGTCGTAAAATGAAGAAACGGTACCTAGCATACTCGCGCAGCTTGAGTACATGCCGGCGAGGCTCTTAAAAACCTAAAAATGCGATGTGTAACAACTATTGTCTTGTTAAACGGGCTAAGTGAGCGTAGGGGACCACCGGGTGAGGCCGGGATGGGATGCCGGGTCACCCAGGTGGAGATAGGAGTCGAAAATCTACAATGTTTTGTTCAGGGTAAACTAGGGTTGGGTCAATTTTTGGGCCATATTGACTTTAAAAGTTTGGCAGATGGGCGGGGTCAGGACAAGATGTGATACATATAAAAAAGTGCATTCGTTAATAGTACATAGGAAATATAAACAGAAAAAAAAGGAGTAAAGTATTGATATACTTATCAGTCGTCACTAAAGTAAGAAGTATAAAGTACTACAAAGTCAAGTTAAAAGGAATGTATTAAGAAATATTAAAATGTCATTTTAAAAAAGCTGTAAAACACAAAAAACATAAGATTACTAGTACTATTTTGACTTTAAAAGTTTGGCAGATGGGCGGGGTTAGGACAAGATATGATACATGTAAAAAAGTGCATTCGTTAATAGTACATAGGAAATATAAACAGAAAAAAGGGATAAAGTATTAATATACTCATCACTCATCATTAAAGTAAAAGTAGTATAAAGTACTACAAAGTCAAGTAAAAAGGAATGTATTAAGAAATATTAAAATGTCATTTAAAAAAAGCTGTAAAACACAAAAAACATATAAGACTACTAGTACTATTTTGACTTTAAAAGTTTGGCAGATAGGCGGGGTCAGGACAAGATGTGATACATATAAAAAAGTGCATTCGTTAATAGTACATAGGAAATATAAACTGAGAAAAAGGAGTAAAGTATTGATATACTCATCAGTCATCATTAAAGTAAGAAGTATAAAGTACTACAAAGTCAAGGAAAAGGGAATGTATTAGGAAATATTAAAATGTCATTTTAAAAAAAGCTGTAAAACACAAAAAACATATAAGACTACTAGTACTATTTTGACTTTAAAAGTTTGGCAGATGGGCGGGGTCAGGACAAGATGTGATACATATAAAAAAGTGCATTCGTTAATAGTACATAGGAAATATAAACAGAAAAAAAGGACTAAAGTATTGATATACTTATCAGTCATCATTAAAGTAAGAAGTATAAAGTACTACAAAGTCAAGTTAAAAGGAATGTATTAAGAAATGTTTAAATGTCATTTAAAAAAAGCTGTAAAACACAAAAAACATATAAGACTACTAGTACTATTTTGACTTTAAAAGTTTGGCAGATGGGCGGGGTCAGGACAAGATACGATACATGTAAAAAAGTGCATCCGTTAATAGTACATAGGAAATATAAACAGAAAAAAATGAGTAAAGTATCGATATACTTATCAGTCATCATTAAAGTAAGAAGTATAAAGTACTACAAAGTCAAGGAAAAGGGAATGTATTAGGAAATATTAAAATGTCATTTAAAAAAAGCTGTAAAACACAAAAAAACATATAAGACTACGAGTACTACTTTTAT
Organism: Stigmatopora nigra; assembly: GCF_051989575.1. Taxonomy (NCBI): domain Eukaryota; kingdom Metazoa; phylum Chordata; class Actinopteri; order Syngnathiformes; family Syngnathidae; genus Stigmatopora; species Stigmatopora nigra. The sequence goes on from NC_135513.1 coordinate 14,095,066, forward strand.
GGTAAAGTTGATATTTTTCTAGACTTTTCAACTTGCGATAAAAACCCACAAATCTCGATTAACGTTGTTCACAAAGTCATACGCCCTATGCCGATAAAAACTTTACGTTCCAACTATGCATTCTGTTAAAAAGTCATTTTTGTAGCAGAATTTCAATCCTCATAAATCTGAATTTAAACCCTATAAAGAACTTTTCAAAAAAAATCAACCAAATTACCAATTACAAAGACATTTTTCTTCCCAGTACTTTAAATTGGGCCAAAAAATTACTTAAACTAGCAAACTTGCGCCGTTTTATGGTGATTTTTAATTTGGACAGTAAAACCAACGTTTTTAGAGACTTTTCAACCAGACTCCAACTTGCGATAAAAACCCACAAATCTCGATTAACGCGAGTCATACGCCCGATAAAAACTTCATGTTCCAACTATACCAAAGTAATCTGTTAAAAAGTTGTACAATTCCAATACTTGTAAATCTGTCAATTTAAACCCTATAACAAACTATTTTCTCCCAAAAATTCAACCAAATTACCAACTAACAAACACATATTTCTCCCCCAGTACTTTAAATTTCACCAAAAAATACTCAAACTAGGCAAAAGAATGAATCCCCCTAAAAAAAACCCAAACTGGCATCTGTTCTATACATTCCCTTGCATTTATATAAATATATATATATTTTTTTTTAATGGTGGCTTTGAGCAGGTGTCAGGCACTAAATCCCACTTGGGTCATTTTCGCCTTTTTAACCCGAGCTGCCTGCTGACCTTGACAAAAAAAAAAGGAAAAAAATTGGACGGCAAATGCGTTTTTGGGCTAAAAAAAAATGTGCGTGTGAGGTCCTGGTTTTTGTATGTGTGTTATGGGCCCAACTGACTTCCTTCACGAGCTGCCTTTTATGAGCGAGAGCTTCTCCAGCTTCTCACCTCGGGACACACTAGAGTGTCTAAATGTTTCCACTTGCGGGGGGAAGTGACACGCATTCGCTCAGGCGGTTTTTGGGATGTCTGCCCGCCATAACTTAACCACCAAGAATGAATCGGCCATTCATTGTACAAGCCGAGTCTGCATAATGTCACAAAAACGTTTAGATTTCTTTTTAAGTAGTCATTATAACTTGGATCGCAGGTGTCAAAGTCGAGGACTTGGTTGACGCAGGAATTTGGGTTGTTATTTGGAAAGGGAAGTTTGGTTTGGATTGTAAAAAAGCGAGTTGGATGTCGTATTTTATGTATATTTCTTGTTTATATTTGATTATGGATTTTATAAAGTCAATTTATTTGATTTTAAATTGAATTTTGGCGCTTGTAGTTTGTAATAGCTAGCCATTAGCACAGTGAGCAAATGGCTATTGCGCGAGTTAACGTTAGCATTACTAATGTTAGCATTACTGACGTTAGCATTTTTCGTAGATTCTCTGTCATGTATGAAGAAGTTTTGTCATTAGCAAGCCAATGTATTAGATTTTAAGCTGAATTTTGGTGCCTGTAGTTAGCAATGGCTAGCCATTAGCACAGTGAAAACACGGCTATTGCTATAGTTAGCATTGGCATTACTAACCTTAGCATTATTCATAGATTATAAATAGTCATTTATGAAGAAAATTAGTCATTAGCAAGCCAATTTCATAGATTTTACAAATATTTTTGCTTGTAGTTTGCAATCGCTAGCCATTAGCACAGTTAGCAAAAAAGGTAGTGCGCGAGGTAATGTTAGCATTCTTAACGTTAGCATTTTTCGAACATGCTATGTAATGTATGAAGTTCTATCATTGGTAAGTCAATTTTATAGATTTTAAAAAGAAGATTTTCGCTTGTAGTTTGCTATCGCTAGCCATTAGCACAGTCAGAAAACGGCTAGCACGCGAGTTAATGTTAGCATAACAGTAGAGTAAAACCTCTACGATTTTGTAGATGCCGTGTCATGTATAAAGAAGTTTTTTTCATTGGCAAGCCAATTTCATACATTTTAAATACAAGATTTTCGCTTGTAGTTTGCACTAGCGAGCTATTAGCTAGCACATGAGTGAGCGTTAGCTTCTTAGCATTAGCATTTTGAACTGTCAAATAGTGTCTAGTTTTGCGACTGCATGTAAACGTTTGTTGTTACAGTTTGAATTGTGATTAAAAAATGGTGAGTACAGAAAAATAGGTCAACAAAATCCCCTAAAAAAACTACTACACCACAATCTTAGGTACTAATTACAATAGTCTATTTCTCTAGACTAAATTTCCTGTCTTTTCTATCTATTTTTTGTGCAAACAAAACCATTCCAAGGACCTAAACAAACAAAAAAAACAACATCCGCCATTTCCGCCACACACGCCATGCGACAATCAATTCCACCCCAGAACACATCTCACACGGATCGATTCCCGTCGAACCCACCACACATGTTGTCATTAGTGTCACTGACCTCGAAATAAAATTCAATTTCCCCCGTATCCCCTCAAAAAAAACTGCTAAATTCCAAGAGCCACAATTCAGGATATTACCGCTTACAGAATTCTGTTTGAGTCGGTAATTATATTCCGGCCTTGGCGAGGTAAATAAAAGCTCCCGGTACGCCGGTTCCTCGTTTTAATTAGGGCGTCTTTGCCAAACTCCGGCGGGGGAAAAAAGGGGGAGGAGTCTTATTAATCCAGCTTTTGAATATTCTTTTCTTACCCAATTGTGATAGTACCCCAACATGACTTTAAATAAGAGTAACTGGGACTCGAACCGAGATTCTCTTGGTGTTGGAATCAAAGTGAATGTCAGAGTGGCGTCTTGGGGGAGGGGGGCGGGGCCATGGGAAACGCCGGATAAAGCTGTAGGATTGGCGACGGCGCTTTGAAGTGGGTTATCGGGGGGGATTTGACGGTAGGGAGCCTGGTAATACGCTGTGTATCTTTTGGAGGGTCCCCAAGGAGACCAAATTTGGGGTAGAAAGAGAGTTGGAAATTGCAATGTCTTCTTCAAATATGATAAAATGGGGGAAGATGATGTATTGGATGGGAGAATAAGGGTTGCCAGGTTTGGTTTTTGGTCTTTATATGTTCGTTTTAGGGTTGTTTGCTTGGTTTTTTGAGGGTTTGGGGGGTTGTTTGGGGAGTATAGATGTTTTGGGGAAGGTAGGTTTATGGATCAAGTCATTTTATGGTGGAATTTTGATGATTTTTTTTAACAGGAGTTGATGCGTTTGGGGAAGTTGTAAATTTCACTTATTGCTTTCTAGGCTTTTTTTTTTGCTAGAATTGAGAGTAACTGCAGTGTGTAAGAGATTTGATGATAATAAGCGTAATGGTTTAATGCCATTAATCAGAAACAACATTTATACACATTGGAAAAATGCCATTAGTGAGATAGGGTTTTTTTGTTTGAAGTTATATTTTCTTTGCAAAAATAACTGAAATTTGGCAATAGAACATGAATATAATAGTCTCAAAAAAATATTTTATACTGAATTTTGTTGATTTTTAGCGACGTCTGACATTCTAAAAAATGCAGTATTTAGTCTTGACAGGTGATTTTGTCTATTTTTAATAAAAATATGTCTCCAAATATTTTTATACTAACATTATTGATTTAAATGATAATTTGAGCAATGTCTTACAATTAGAAAAATAAAATATATAATTTCATCTCGTTTCTGACAGATGATCTCAACCATTTTAATAACAAAATATGTCCCCAAATATTTTTATACTAAAATTATTAACTAAATGATGATTTGACCAAAGTCTTATAATTTAAAAAGTATACTATTTAATTTCGTATCATTTCTGACAGCTGATCTCATCCAATTTAATAACAAAATATGTCTACAAATATTTTATACAAAAAAAATATTGATTTAATGATGGTTAAAGCCATTTTTATATTACAAAAATATAGTATTTAATCTCATCTAGTTTCTGACAGCTGATCTCATCCATTTTAATATCAAAATATATCCCCAAATATTTTTAATACTAACATTATTAATTTAATAATAATTTAAGCCATATCTTACAATCAGAAAAACATATAATTTAATTTCATGATCCACTTCACCACACACAAAACCAGTTAAGTATTCCTGACACACCTCATCAAATCCCCCAATTAAAACCCACCTCACTTTATCCATACATTAACCATAAAATATTCACAACATCTAAATCCAACCGTATACCCTATGAAATATGCCCATCGCCGCAAAAGCAATCTAACACCCTCATTTAATGGATATCTTAATTACTTAAGTGTCTCTCAAGGAGTTATTTCCCCCAATATAACCCGCCTAATCACGTCCAACACTTAAAAAAAAACCTAAACAAAGATAAATTCCAACTAATAAAAATCTCAAGTGACAGAACACGACTTTTTTAAATTAGCCGAAGAATTGTTGACGTCTTTAAAAATGGCCGCCATTTGTTCCTTGGCCAAGCTTTAATTTGTCCACTAGTACCTGTTCCGGTTGCCAGATATGATGGATGATCCGGAGGTGAAATTAGACTTGGATTGTCTGGCAGTTTGCGTGAATGTGAATAAGTACAAACGAGCCTTTTGAGATAATGGCAGGTTTTTTTTTGTTTTTGGTGCGCACAGATGGCGCATTCCTGCACGTTATTTGGCCGCGGTTCTTTAGCGGGATGGCGCTGACCTGCTTGGAGTCCACAAAACGCCGTCTGACATTGTCCTCAAATCTTAGTTCTTGGCTAAAAGCCTTCAAAGTTGCGCTCATTTAACTTTTTAACTCTCAGATGTCGAAAAAACGATAAATAAAAGCCTTTTACTAATTCTAGTATATATTATAATACTTTCTAGTTGGCCAAAGTCAGCTAGGATCAAATCAAGCACCCCCAACCTGACTCTTGTGATCTGAATTAATGTTTTATACACTAAAATTATGTATTGAGAAGTATTACTAGGCTAGGAAATATGTACTTTTCGTCAAATAGTTTCGCCCAATCCAAGATGGCCGCCATCATTGGACATCACCCTTTAAAAAACTTGTCAGCGTTCTAAAAAAGGATTGACATCCAATTGTATTTCTGCTGGAAAATATGTACTTTTTGTGAAATAGTTTCAAAGTATTGGTCGCCCAATCCAAGATGGCCGCCATCAATGGACACCACCATTAAAAAAAAAACTTGGCATGTTCAATAATGTCCATATAAGTAATTTTTGGCATCCTAAAAATACATCAAAAATGTATTTAATCCCAAAAAAAGCCAAATCAGCCCAAAAAAATACAAAGTATTTTTCATTATACTATCTAAAAATTACATATTTTTTCCCAAAAAAAATATAGCTCAAAAGTTTACAATCACCCAATATCTTCATTTTTTGGGCAAAACCAATCACTGGAAAATCCCCCAAAAACAACCCAATTTCCCACAAAAACATTATCAAGTACAACATAACAATACTTTTTCATTTTTCGCCCGCAAAATCTACCTCAAAAGTTTACAAACATCCAAAATATCTTCATTTTTGGGCCCCACCAATCACATAAAAAATCCCCCAAAAAACAACCCAAATTTCTCACGAATACATTACCAAGAATTCCTACCAATACTTTCAAAATACATTTAAAAAACGACAGCATTACTCTCAATCCCTCTCAAGAGAAACAAGTCCCTTCAACCTGACACTCGAATTGAAACCAGAGTCAAACCCGCGCTATTTTCCCCAAAAATCTGCAAAACGCATTAAATCCTTCTTCTACGTAAATCACTAACTAATCTACCAGCAAATATTACCCGACATTAGCTCAAGTCGCTTCGTTTACTAAACTTCCATTTTAGGTCATCTCTCCGACGACATGCCTAAGCTCCGCCCCCTTTCCCTTGTAACCTGTTTTCTGTTATCACCGCTTAATGCCTCACCCCGGGAAGATGGATGGGAGATCGTCGTCTTAAGGTGGAAATTCTTACGTTCATATGGTTATGATTTAGGCGGGAAGGTCAGGCTACAGTTTTTTGTAGTTTTTTTTTGTTTTTTTGCTGAAAGCTTTGCACGCTTTGTTAGCCACGTGACAACCCGCCAGTACTTAATCAAGGTGATTCTTCCCACACACACGCCGGCTTTTTTTGCAGATTTTTCAAACGCGAATGTCGGCGAGCAGTTAGCGGCGGAACGCAAAGCCGCGGCTAGGCTCTTTACACGCACCCCCCCAAAAAAAATAACAAGTCGCCGTGCGGCAAATCCTTAGCGCTTCGCCATCCCTGAATTTGAGCCCCAAATGAATTCAATATGGAGAAACGAGGTTAACATCGGGTTACGTGGTATGCGGGAATTTGGGGGAATAATTCCACTTATATTGGATTCTGCGGGGAATTGGACCGGAGAGTTGAGGTGATGGTAGGGTGGGGTGAAATGATCACCAAAATTGGGCCTTGGAAATGTAAAAGAAAAAAAAATCTTTAAAAAAAAATCGTACCAAAAAAAAAATCGTAAAAAATTTTTTTTTAGCCATTGGTGATTCAGTCAAAGTGCATTGGACGGTTTTTGGACTATGGTTTTGCTCAAAATATTTTTTGTCTATGCTCAAGTTTTTTACAGTAGAAAAAATTAGGGAATCCCGATGCAGATTTTTTTTAAGTGAAAAATAATTGAACTTGCTATTTATTAAAGAAAAAATCTTAAAAATTGATTTTTTTAGCCATTGGTGATTAAGTCAAAGTACATTGGACGGTTTTTGGACTAAGGTTTTGCTCAAAATATTTTTTGTCTATTTTCGAATGATAACTGTTTTTTAGAGTAGAAAAAAATAGGGAATCCCGATGCAAATTTTTTTTAAGTGAAAAAAAATTGGAACTTGCTATTTATTAAAAGAAAATCTTAAAAATAGATTTTTTTAGCCATTGGTGATTAAGTCAAAGTACATAGGACGGTTTTTGGACTAAGGTTTTGTTCAAAATATTTTTTGTCTATTCTCGAATTATAGCTGTTTTTTTACACTAGAAAAAAATAAGGATATCTTCATGCAGATTTTTTTTAAGTGAAAAAAAATTCTTAAAAATAGATTTTTTTAGCCATTGGTGATTAAGTCAAAGTACATAGGACGATTTTTGGATTATGGTTTTGCTCAAAATTTTTTTTGTCTATGCTCAAGTGATAGGCGTTTTTTACAGTAGAAAAAATTAGGGATATCTCGATGCAGATTTTTTTAAGTGAAAAAAAAATAATATAATTTGCTATTTAATTGTGCCAATTCAAGATTTTTTTACCCATTTTTTATCTCATTAAAAACAAAGTAACACTAAAAACAAATCCTATTTTTCCCTTAACATTACCCCTACTGGTACCTCTCTCAAAAATACTCATAAAATACAATACACTATGTTTTCTTACCATAATTACTTTAAAAAAAGAAGTAATCAACCCTACATTTCCCCCAAAAAAGCCAACAAAATCGTATCACTTCTCCTCCCCAAACCCTTTACCGACTTTCCAATCAAAACCTCACTAATTTATCCATCCATCTTAACCCAAAACTATCCAAAAACTCTAACATTTCACCGAAGTAAAAACCCTCTACTACCCCAATGTCTGTTTTCCCTATTACACCAGCGATCCGTGTAATTACATCAACCACACGCATGTTGCTAGGCATGTTCAACTTGTTTTTTTAATTTTTTTGTTCCGTCCAACCCTTGGCGCATTAACAGTTAGTAGACACCCTCGTGTGGAGGCTTGCGGCAGTGTGCGTTGGCGGGTTTGACTGATCCCTGATACTTTGAATAAGCATTCCTCCGGGTGTGTGTGCAATTAGGGTTAGAATTTAGTGCATGTGTGTGTGTGTGTGTGTGGGTGGGTGTGTGGATATGTTAGTGTGTACGTAGTGCTGGGAGTTGTTAGCGGTTCCATCTGGGTCTCCTGGAAGCCGTGTGGAGTCAGGAAAACCGCATCTCATAAAAAGCGGAGGCAGCCCAATGTTCTACAAGGACAGAACATTACTGGGAATGTCGCTCAAGAAAAAAAAAAGCCTGGGACGCCAAGCTGGCTACTTATTTTTCACCGGGTTGAGGGATTAAGAGGAGGAAGACATAATAGAGAGAGTGTGGGAGATGGAACGTTGATGATTTTCACATCTGGGCGGTGTTGGCAAAAGGGGGGTGGGTGGATGTGGGGGGGGAAATGAAGAGGGGCTAAGGAGGTGCAAAAAAGTGGAGGGGAGAGTTTTTTTTTAATGTTGGCCTGGGATGAACTGATGGGAAGCAGTCAATGATTTATGCAAAAAAAAGGTATAAACAAGATATTATATGCAGTGTTTTGTACTCAATATATCTGGGGGGGGGGGGATGGGGGCAAACTGGAGGATGGATGCAAGTGTTTGGGAACTAGGGGGTGGGGCTTAGGTGTGTTGTGGGAAGTCGTGTATTGTAATGATACAGTAAAAAATGTCAATGTTGAGAGGTTAGAATTGAAGGATTAGGAGGTTTATATTGGAATTGTAGATTGTACTGTGATGAGATTGAAGTTGGAGTATTTGGAGGTTGAAATTGAAGTATGACTTCATAGTTTGTACTATAACAAGATTAAAATTTAACTATTATTATGAGGTTAAAATTGAAATATGACATCATAGTTTGTACTATAACAAGATTAAAATTGAACTATTATGAGGTTAATATTGAAATATGAAATTGTAAGAGATTAAAATTGAAATATGAAATCATAAGGGATTTAAATTGAATTGTTATGAGGTTGAAATTGAAATATGAAATCATAGTTTGTACTATAACAAGATTAAAGTTGAACTATTTAGGAGGTTAAAATTGAAGTATGAAATCATAGTTTGTACTATAACAAGATTAAAATATAACTATTAGGAGGTTAAAATTGAAATATAAAATTCTAAGAGATTAAAGTCAAACTGTTATGAGGTTAAAATTGAAATATGAAATCATAAGATATTAAAATTGAACTATTAAGAGGTTAAAATTGAAATGTGACATCATAGTTTGTACTATAACAAGATTAAAATTGAAGTATGAAATCATAAGAGATGAAAATCAAACTGTTACAAGGTTCAAATTGAAATATGAAATCATAGTTTGTACTATAACAACATTAAAACTGTTTTTTGATTGTTTCAGGGCATCAACTTTTGGTGACGTAAAGTCTTAGTGAGTACATTACTTTTTACATACTATTGTATATAAATATTTTGTACCATATCTATTAAAATTTCCCATTCTCCCCAAATAATAATAGTATCAAATCCGGCCATCACTACTGTAAATATATCCATTTTTTTTATCCAATAGGCCCAATCACAAAAAAAATTTAATCGCAAATTTTTCAATAATGTCAAATAAAGAATATACCAACTATAATCCCACATAATTTCCAAATAATACTTTAAATATGACTCCATGAGAAAAGTATGCATCCTACCAAACAAACCAAACCCCCAAAAAAGCCAATCATTCATTTTAATAGTTATTGATGCCACATATAATTCGTCTCCTTTCCAAATCAAACTTCCATCCACTTTCCTCGTTAATGCTATCGATTAGCTCCCACGCTATGAGCAGCCTATTACAAAACTAAATTACCCAGTCTACACATATTTAGTCACACTTCCATCCTTCTGTTGACTTATTTTTTTAGTTGCTCTACTTCATTTCTTCACTAAATGACCCACCAAATAGCCACAGTAGCCCATGCTATTAGTTATTAGTTAGCCGCCGTTGAAAAGTTCATTTTGGGGATAGCGGTCATGTTAAAATTAGCATTCCGGCTTGTCGGTAGCGTTTTTAAACATTATTGTCACTAAAAAAAATGCAATTTTTTTTTAAAAAAAGTTGTTTTTACCGTATTTTCACGACTATAAGGCGCACTTAAAAGTCTTAAATTTTCTCCAAAATAGACGGTGCGCCTTATAATCCAGTGCGCCTTATATATGAAAAAAAAAAACAGAAAACGAAAACCACCACTGTCAGATATTAAAAAAACACAAACGCCTGAACTGAATACTCAATACTGTTAAATATGCAGATGCCATTTTAATTTATTAAATCTAACATCATATAGCTCCTCCCCCACTGCAAGATTTATACAAAAAAATCCAAAACATCAACAATGGCTGGCTCTAGAGGTGACTGTAAAGTAGTGAGTGCTTCATACCTGGAAGTCAATAGCAATTACTGTATTTTCACCACTATAAGGCACACTTAAAAGTCTTACATTTTCTCCAAAATAGACAGTGCGCCTTATAATCCAGTGCGCCTTATAATACAGTGCGCCTTATAATACAATGCGCCTTATATATGGAAAGAATGTCATTCATTGAGGGTGCGCCTTATAATGCGGTGCGCCTTATAGTCGTGAAAATACGGTACTGTTATAACACTGTAATAAACACAGGTATAAGTTTTTTTTTTTTTGCAAAAACGAGCGGGTCTGCAAGTGTTTTTAGTCACAGAAGCTGTTTCCGTGCATATGCTGCTGCACCCCCCAACCAGACACCCCGAATATTACCCCCCCCCCCCCCCTTTTTTTCTCCGATCCTGCCATGCTGTTCCACTTACAATCTTGGAACAAACTTGCATACAGATAAAGCACATGTGAACACGACACACACTCACACAGAGGGAGAAAACCACATGCATATGTCTACTCGTTGCACGCTAATTCATTCAGGAACACTTTGGGTTTCAGCACCAGAATCCTTTTGTGCAATTATGGAGGAAATGTGAGCAAGGAGGGGGGGGTTAGCTGTTTGCTTGTATGACAGTTGTCATTAAAAAAAGATGGGGTTTAAGTGAAAAGTGGGGTTTGATTTAAAAGGTGTGGGTTGGAAAAGTGGCATATTTTTTTGGGTATTTATTTTATTTATTTTTGAAAATGTGGTTGTTGTCGGACCGCCTATTCAAAATAGATTGGACGTTTAGTGATGTTGATGAGGTTAAAAGATTGTGGGATGTTTGTTATGAAGGGTGTCAGACTCGGATTGGTTTTAGATATAATATTTTTATTTTTTTATTTTTATAAATGGATTAAAAGCCCAAAATATTCCGTTTTCAATAGATCTAAAACACTTATTATTTTAGATTTTTTTATTTATATTTTTTAATTTTACTAAATGATTTTTGAACTAAAAACACTGAAAAAATGATTTAAAAATGACAATTATTGATTTAAAAGGGGTAAAATCAGGAAATTTAATATACATCTATACTCTTCATTTTAATTTGATCCTAAAACAGAAAGTCGGAACTCATGATTAACTTTCTCGGACCGCACAAAATGATGCGGCGGGCCAGATTTGGCCCCCGGGCCTCAGTTTTGACACATTTAATGACTAAACATTTTTTCCAAGGCGATCATTCAGTTCTAAAGTATCCTGAACGTAAACATAGTCAAATTCACTAAAATTTTCACAGCTAACCCGCCAAAAATGGCAATATTTGCCACTTTAACAGATTATAATCTGAACGCAAGTATAGTTTTAACATAGTATGTATTGTAGTGGTCTTACCTGTAGTATGTATCCGCGGACATAGTCCCGGAGGGTCCACCCCAGACCGTGCAGGATGTGTAGCACCTCCTCCTGCTTAAGGACGGAGAAGAGTCGGTCCAGCAGGATCTTGAGTCGCACCGGCACCGCCTGCGTGCCGTATAGCATCAGGCTACTGATGTCAAACACCACGTTGGACTGCACGATTTCCACTTGCGTCGGGTGGTACAGGTGCTGCGTGCTCAGCTTGTCCAGGGCTGCACCAAAAAAAACGGAAAATTAACTTTAAAAATGTGACAGATGGGCGGGGTCAGCATAAGATATGATACATATAAAAAAGTGCATCCGTTAACAGTACATATAAAACAAAGAGAAAATAAGGACTTAAGTGTTAATATATTCATTACTCGTCATTAAAGTAAAAAGTATAAAGTACTAAGTAAAGTAAAGGAATGTATTAAGAAGTATTAAAATGTCATTTAAAAAATAGAGGGGCTTTAAAACATGAAAAAAACAAATAAGAGTGGACAGAAGTACTGCCACTGGCTCCCGTGTGACGGCGCCATCTTGGGGAAAGAAAAAAAACATTTGGACAACGTCAGCGGGCCGGATTAAAAAGCCTAACGGGCCGTATGTGGCCCGCGGGCCGTAGTTTGTCCTAGGTAATAAGATGAGCGTCAATGGTTGTTTCATCGTGCTCTGTGATTGGTCGCCTGTTGGCTGAAGACAGCTAGAATAGGCTCCAGCACCCCCTGTGATCATAGTGAGGATAAGTTAGGAGATCAGAAAATGAATGAATGCATAGCTGAGTCATTAAAAGAAATTTTAAGGTCTTATCAGGACAACCTTGGATAACATCAACGACCTGTCACAATTGCTTGTGAAGTCCTTCCCTTGATTTTGAACAGCTTCGTTTCGGTCCTCTTTGTTGTTAAAGGGACGCGTCTCAGCTGGCTTCCCTCCCAACTTTTTTATATTTTTTTGACTTTTTTGGTCATTTTTATCAAAATCTGTGCCCAAATTTCAACCAAAACTTCCTTTTTGAATCCCTTTAAACAACTTCAAGCTCAAAATATCCCACTTTGGACAAAGTTTTGGACTTTTTGGGTCATTTTGCCAAAATCTGTGCCCAAAATTCACCCAAAACTCCCTTTTTGAATCCCTTCAAACGACTTCAAGGACAAAATATCCCACTTTGGACAAAGTTTTGGACTTTTTGGGTCATTTTGCCAAAATCTGTGCCCAAAATTCACCCAAAACTACCTTTTGAATCCCTTTTAACGACTTCAACGTCAAAATTTCCAACTTTGAACAAGTTTTTGGACATTTTTTTGGGTTTAAATGTCCTCTGAGAAACAAAATGGATTCTCTCCCCAACCCCTTCCCCCCATGGCGGTCTGGGTGACACCTGGCCGGGTCTGACAACACCGCGCCGCCAGACACGAAGCTAATAAAAAATGAAGAAGTGCTTGTCAGAGTGGCTGCCAATGCTGACATGAAATGAAAAGTCGGGGAGGGGGGGAAGGAGGATGGACGCCTGACACTTCACAGGGAGCGGCTGGGAAATATTCACCCGGGGTCCTCTTGGTGTGTCCATTCACCCGCCGAGACTCTCCAATTTTTTACGCGGCCAAACAGGTGGTTTCTTTTAGTCGCCTTTTCGTACACTCCTAGTTCACTTTGTACTTTTGGCTTCTTTTGTTTTTTTGTTTGATTTTTTTGTTACACCTGTGTGAAGTGTAGTCAATGTCCAAAAAAATAAAAGGGACAATGGGAAAGTTATTTCTTTTCTTCAGTTTTTTTGGTCTCCATCCAAAAGAATTTGGAACTTGATTAATAAAAACTGCAAAAAATGTAACAATGGAAAAAATGCATTTTTGGGTTGTTTTTTTTTTTTTGAGGGATTACTGTTAAACCTCGGCACTCCAAACAACGAAATTGTACAAATCAGGGAAAGTCAACATTGTGTAAAATTATTCCCCCAAAATTTTTTTCTGATTAAAATCAAATCAAAAGTCCAAAACGTACTATTAAAACTATTTTAACAAAGTTGCCACTAAAACAATTAGCACATTAGCATTAGCAATGCAAAATACATATACTTTTAAATTTAACAAAAGAAATCCACCCACAAAAGTTTCCAAATTATCCCCCCAAAAAATTTTTTGGACTAAAATCAAATCAGAAGTCCAAAAATTACTATTAAAAACTATTTTAACAAAGTTGGCACTAAAACAATTAGCACATTACCATTAGCAATGCAAAATACATATACTTTTAAATTCAACAAAAAAAAAATCACCCAAAAAAAGTTTCCAAAACCAAACATTTCTACTCAATTGCCTACCATCGATAGCAATAGATATCCAACACATGACTATTCTATTCATTTTCATCCAAATGCATCAACCATCAGTCAACAAAATATTTTTTTGCAATTTTTTTCCCCAAAAAAATTCCTTACCGTGAGCTACCCAGCCATGTTTGCATTGGTCGCAGGTGCGCAGGTGAATCTTGCCCGGCTGGAAGCACTCGCACGTGCAGTTGACCAGCGTGCAACGAATTGCCTAAAAAAAACAAAACAACAAAAAAATATACATTATTTACCCACAAAAAAAAAATTTGGTTCATCTCAAAAGCCGTTAGCGCAAATGAAAACATTGTTCCGCAGCTGGAGGCTGTAAATTGACCTCCGTCAGCCTAAACTACAGCAGGAAGAAAACAAACGACAAACATTCATCTCAATAGGCCGCGACCGGGCTTTTTGTTTATGACTTGTTTTTTATACCCGTCATAACTCAGGCCGTGATTTCACTACAATAAAGAGTCCAAAACTGCATTCCTCTGGAGGCAAATATTCTCACTCACGTTCGCGTCTAGAGAGAATCTTTGGGAAAACATTGTTTGATCGCAATTGTGAATTTACAGTCGGCGGAGGGTCACAAATCTGACAATTACGCAAAGACGGGGTCTTCTTTTAAATGGCGCATCTAGCGGGACTATCTTGTTATGTATGGTTAGTCAAAATATTTTTTTTTTACTGTGATAACTCAACAGTTAACCTGAAATTTTAGCGTTATTTATATATATATATATATATATATATGTGTGTGTGTGTGTGTGTGTTTGTGTGTGTGTGTGTGTGTGTATGTATATATATATATATATATATATATATATATATATATATATATATATATATATATATATATATATATATATATATATATATATATATATATATATATATATATATATATATATATATATATATATATATATATATATATATATATATATACATCTACATGTATTTTTGTATGTGTACTTTTCATTTTCATTACATAAATTAAATCATAATCTAATCATTGTTAGTAGATATTTTTTTAAAAATCCCCCAAAAATTCCATTATGATAATGAGCAATTATTTCCATAAAGTTTCGAATTAATAAATAACAATAAGCAGGTTTCACAAGTTAAAAAAGACCCCTATCAATGTCAAAAAAAATAAAATTATTATAAAATTATCCTGACACTTTCTTTACAAATTAGAAAAAAAATACACCTACAAAATTAACATTTTAAAAGTGACAATCCAAAAATATCACTATTATTTTCCCCAATCTTGGCCACACAAAAGCACCCCAAAACTTTAATTTGACACCCACAATTCACATTAAAAATCTTCAATTTGTTAGCATATTGAAGCCTTTGGCTAATTATCTTCAGCTAGTGTTAGCAAACAAACAAACGAGAACATCAAGCGCACCTCTGCAGTTAACGAGTTGGCGTCTGACAGCTGACGAGATAGTTAAGAGCCGTCTAATATGGCAATTAGAGCGTGGCGCTATCTACGGGGCCGCCGCCATCGTGACAAGGCGCTCCTCTAATCACAATGGCGGGTTCGGAAATATTTTTTTTCTCCTCCACTTGGAATCCGATTTGTTAAAAGCTGACAGAGGAAGAAGTTGAAAGAATACAAATTGATTACAAGGCTCTTAATAAGGAAGCTCATGTTTGGATCCATCCAAGATGGCCATCAAAAACATCTGTGTTTGCTTTAACAGACGAAACAAAAAAAAGGATAAACACCCACGCCAATGAAAGTCGGAAACTGGCTCCGGTCGGTCAGGGACAAACGAACGAACGGCGTTCCCCTCGCACGTATTTGTCACAAGAGGTTTGGTCGGGATTTTAGGGGGAAAAAAAGTCGTCTTATCTTCGGCCAAAATGGCCGCATTAGTCACTTTGTTAGCGTCTCGCCAGCGTTTCCTTTTTGGCTCGTAACAAGCAGATGAACAAGAGAAAAGACTTTATAGAGTCTTACTGGAAAAAGGGGACTATGTTCCTTTAAAAATGTTGCATCTGATTTTTGATGGACAGCTTTTAGGGTTGTACGTGGCAAAAAGTACTGTATTTTCTCGTGTATAAGCCCTTAAAATGGTAGAATTTGACAATTTCTCGCATATGAGTCCTTAAAATGGTAAAAAAAAGACAATTTCTCGCATATAAGTCCTTAAAATGGTAAAAAATTTGACAATTTCTCGCATATAAGCCCTTAAAAATGGTTGAATTTGACAATTCCTTGGGTATAAACCCATGTTAGCTTGGTTCAGGTGTACGCTGCAAAATGTTAGGTTAGTTGAGGTGTACGCTGCAAAATGTTAGGTTGGTTCAGGTGTATGCTGCAAAATGTTAGCTTGGTTGAGGTGTACGCTGCAAAATGTTTGAAGATTTCAGTTGTAAGATGCAAAATGTTAGCTTGGTTCAGGTGTACGCTGCAAAATGTTAAGTTGGTTAAGTTGTATGCTGCAAAATGTTAGCTTGGTTCAGGTGCACGCTGCAAAATGTCCGTAAAAAATCGCAAAAAATTCATAAACCACGGAAGCAACTATCATCTTTAACCAATCACATCCTATTCGTCTCTCCATTCATTTCTAATGCGGTAAACAAACACACGCCGTTTGCCTAAGCCCCGCCCACAATACAAACCCACCCAGCTAGCCTTAGCATTGCCCCCCCCCCCTCTTCATCCCAATCCTCGTGTTCAACACGTCGCCACAAACCACAATTCTTGTCGGGGGCGAGTTAAAGCAAAGCTCGTAAATGAAAACCCCGTGTGCGTAGCATGTGTTTCGCCATCGCAAAAACGCCGGGAGCGTCCCGTCCCATCGAAACCCCCCCCCCCCCCCCCCCCCCCCCTCCCAACACCACCCAGTGAAGTATTATCTCATCTGTGAGTTTTAGCTGACGAAAAACGTTGCCAATTTCCTTGACAGAAATGTGCAGACAATGTGTGGCGGCGGGGAAAAGAGGCGCGGCGGCGTTGCGTGTCATAAAAGAGCCTGGCTTGGCTTGGGATTGAGTTTTCAGGACCGCACAGTGTCCATATTGGAACCAGGTGACAAATAACACTAGGGGCTTTGTAGCTAGTGGGCTAGTCATAACATGGCAGTGCGCAAGCTAATTGTCGGTTACTTTTTATTTCTGCTTGTCTTTCGGCTTTGCTTAAACTTTCCTTGACTTGTAAAAGATGCCACTGTAGAGTAAGTCGACATATCAAAATCGGATAGGGCTCCCCCGGAGGCAGATCTGGTACTGCGCTAGGACGAATGTTTTCCGATTTTTCTAAATTGTGACTAAGGTTTTGAGTTGGGGGATTTGTAAGTAAACTGATTATGATTGTGGGAAATATTTTGGGTTTTCGGAAGTGGTTGTTGTTGTAAGGGGGTGCCGAAGCTTATCCCAGTCAAGTACAGGGTCCCAGTATGGGGGAGATTGTGAATCGGTGGCTAGGTAATCGTAGCTAGGGGTCATTTAGAGTCTTTAATTAGCTTAGCATGGATGTTTTTGGGGCCGAGGGAGGAAACTGGAGTACCCAGAGAAAACCTACACAAGCCCAGGGGTGAACATGAATACAACCTGGAGTCAAACCCTCAACCCTAGAACTATCAACCCAACATCCAGGGATAAACTTAAATTCCCTAAAAAAAATTGATTTCAAGGGTGAAATAATTAATAAACACCCCCATTTCCATATATTTTTACTTTAAAAATTCCCAGTATGGCTTTAATATATTGCATTTGGTCATTGATTAACAACAGTAAAAAAAATCTCAAAATTTCTCTCAAAATCCCCCAAAAAATTTGATTTCAATGATGAAATGCTTACTAAACAACCCCATTTCCATATATTTTTTCTTTAAAAAAATCCTAGTATGCCTCTCAAGCAATAATAGTCAAAAATATTTTTAGCATATTAGCATCTGACTCCAAAATAGCGACATTACTCCAAATAGACAAATACAGATCACAATTTACAATGTGAAAAAACATAGACGACAATCCTGAACCCATCTTGTCCGTTTAAAAAAAAAAAAAAGTCCCATCGGCGCCCCCGGTGGCTGCCAGTCACCGAGGCTCGGGTCCCCGTCCCTCCCCCCGTCTAAGCAGCTGTGCATCTGGGCTCTGACATGGGCCACGGAGGTCCAGAACTATGCTAATGGCAACCAAATGGGCCGTGAGTCCCCGCTGGATTGGCAGGGAAATGCATGTGTTGTCATGTTTTTATCCGCCCTTTTTGCTTCAAGGCCTCGTCTTACGTTCGGGTTAATGATCTTTGACAAACGGCGAGTCATCTGTCGTAGCGTATCATGCTAATTTTCAGCGGCGGACAATCAAATTAAAGCGTCGTGATAATAATAACGTCATTGGGAGATTATAATGGCGACTGGTGGGGGGGAATTGAAGTTTTGATGGGTAGGGAATGAGGATGTTTTGGTTTTTTTGTGGTGAGTGTTTGATTAATTTGATTGGATTGGATTGGTTAATTTTGTTCAGCCTGGTTTAATTGGGGAAAGGAGGGATGTCATGGGAAAAATTTGGGGTATAAAAAGTGCTTTTTTAAGTGTAATTTTTGAAAGAATTGGTCGGGTTGTTTAAAAGTTGAGCCAAATTATGTGAATTTGAACTGAAATTGAAACTTTAGAAAATGTAGGCTGACATTAATTGTGAGAAATTGAAATTTAAACTTTAAAAAATGTAGACTGATATTAAATGTGACAAATAGAACTTTAAATCATTAAAAAATGTACACTGACATTAACTGTGATGAATGTAATATACACTAAAATAGCTTTTAAATGACACTAATTATGAAAAATATGATTGCCATCTTTTTTAAACCCTTAAATTAACAGAGCACAGTTATGGTTTATCTCCTATTTTATATTTTACACATTTATCCATGTTCAGTTTGTCTATTTTATTCAAGAGTAAACATAATATGCATTTAAATGTGTTGTTTACTAGGATGTACTACCACTACTTTATTAGTTAAGTATTTTAACCATAATTTTAGCCATCATTTATGTTAAAAACAATTTCGACCACTAAAATTTGTTATCTCGACTTGCAGAATTTGACATAAAAACAACATGACTGTCAAAAATGATTGAAATTGATTCGCATTGACATTGAATGTGACTCCCATCAATAAATCTAACTGATAAAATGGCTAAAAAAAAAACAGTATTTGACTAAATAGATGATTACAAAACGCAAACAAATCGGCGACAGCCACGTCTTTCCTCACAATAATCCCCCAAAAATCCACAACAAATCCTCTTCTCTAGTCACTAAACAGCATTTTAACAACAATTTGTTCACTTCATTTCCAGATTATTGGAAAAAGTACAACATGGCAACCACTAAAAACATCTCAAAATAGCTTTTACCTCCGCCAACATGGCAACACGATGCCTTCAGGTGCCCTGCGAGAGTCGGACGTCCATATTTACGACAAAACCAGTCCGGTAAACGACAAACCGCGAGCGAGAGACGGTAAGGATGTGATGACAAGCCGAAAGAAAAGTGTGTCACTCGCTAAGAAAAGGAAAAGTCCATCTAAGTGTGTGTTTTGTTTCTTCTCTTTATCAGGCTTACAAAGTTCAAAGATAGAAGGGACCAAATGACAACCAGGCGTCATTCACGAGTCAAAGGGTGCAACGAAAAAGCTTACAATCGCCTCATTTTCAGACATTTGGGTAAAAAAATATCAGGTATTTATGTTTTTTAAGTATTGAAACAAGATCACTCAATGTCATTCTTAGCAAGTAAATGGAATTTGATGTAATTGTCAATGGAACTCAAGTGTTAAGGACTACAAACAACAAAGTAGCATGCTAATACGGTGTTAGCATGTGCTACAATGTGGACATGCTAATACGGAATGAGTCTTGTAAGGTAATTATTTAATTTTAAGTATTAAGATAGTATCCCTTAATGGATTTAATGTAGATTTCAATTTAAATCAAGTAGTAAAGACGACAAACAACAAAATATTAGGATGCTTTTGCTACTAGCATGTGCTACAATGTGCACATGCTAATATGAAATGAGCCTAAACGGGTATTTATTTATTTTGAAGTATTATAACAGCATCCCTAAATGGATTTTTTTGTTTTTCAATGTAAATCAAGTGGTAAGGACGACAAACAACAAAACACAAGAATGCTAATGCTAGTAGCATGTGCTACAATGTCCAAATGCTTATACATAATGAGCCTAATCAGCTAATCAAGTATTTATTTATTTTGAAGTATTAAAAGTATTAACACATCATCCCTAAATGGATTTTTTGTAACTTTCATTTTAAATCAAGTGGTAAGGACAACAAACAACAAAATACAAGGATGCTAATGCTAGTAGCATGTGCTACAATGTCCACATGCTAATACGTAATGATCAAATATGTAACTGTGGAGTTTTATTTATATATATATATATATATATATATATATATATATATATATATATATATATATATATATATATATATATATATATATATATATATATATATATATATATATATATATATATATATATATATATATATATATATATATATATATATATATATATATATATATATATATATATATATATATATATATATATATATATATATATATATATATATATATATATATATATATATATATATATATATATATATATATATATATATATATATATATATATATATATATATATATATATATATATATATATATATATATATATATATATATATATATATATATATATATATATATATATATATATATATATATATATATATATATGAATTAAGCTAGTTTTTAATTTCCCACAATTCCTAGCGATTTCATAACCGACGACACTCGACTTCAGCTACCATCCCGTCAACGCTACAAACTTTTCCGCCGCCAAATTCGCCACGACCTTATCGTGCGAGTCATTTCGTGCAAACGTCTCCCGGCGTCCCCAACTAATGAACGTCGGGCCCACGTTTAAAAGGGCCCGTAAAGTGTTCGCAGCTGCGACAATCTGCCTCGCCTTGGCAGTGGCATTGACTCCGGGGGTGGGGGGGGGGGGGGGGGAGACCGGCAGGCGGGGGTTTCGGGGTTTGGGGGGTGGGGGGACACATGTGAGTGCAGCTGGACTCAGGGAGGACAAACGAAAAGGGTATGAAGGGGATGAAGAGGAGCTGGCAAGAAAGAAAAAAAAGAAAAATAACCGCAAAGTCTCCGTGTTTCCAGCTGCTTTTCTCAGGGGCTCGGTTTCGAACCCCCCCACACAAACCCCCAAGTCCCAGGTTGCACGCGGTTCCATCCAACAAGACGCCCACTTCCACCCTCCCCTTCCACGCCTCACTTTTGGGCCATCTTTGTTTAGACAGGGCTCAGGAGTTCCAGAAAAGCTCTCTCAGATGTGCTGAAGTAAGGGGAAAAACAAAACAAACTGACCCTAACACACACACACACACACACTTATACACACATACATATATACTAAGAAGTACTTTGCACTTACTACACATGTGACACGTACGAGCTCAGCCAAAATAACACTTTTAACCGCAAAAAAAGTGGACTTTTCTTAGCAGAGGTATGCATTTTTTAATATTTTTTACAGTGTTAGTTATGTGTGTGTGTGTGTGTGTAAAACAAAACAAACTGACCCTCACACACAAACACCTATACACAAACACCTATACACACACTTATACACACACACATATACACTACTAACAAGTACTTTGCACTTACTACACATGTGACACGTATGAACTCAGCCGAAATAACACTTTTAACCTAAAAAAAAAAGGTGGACTTTTCTTAGCAGAGGTATGCATTTTTTAATATTTTTTACAGTGTTGGTTATGTGTGTGTGTGTGTGTGTAAAACAAAACAAACTGACCCTAACATACACACTTATACACACACACACATATATACTACTAACAAGTACTTTGCACTTACTACACATGTGACACGTACAAACTAAGTCGAAATAACACTTTTAACCGCAAAAAAAAATCACCAGGAAAAAAGGTGGACTTTTCTTAGCGGAGGTATGCATTTTTTAATATTTTTTACAGTGTTGGTTATGAGTGTGTGTGTGTGTGTAAAACAAAACAAACTGACCCTCACACACAAACACTTATCCACACACATACTTATACACACACACACACATATATACACTAACAAGTACTTTGCACTTACTACACATGTGACACGTAGGAGCTCAGCCGAAATAACACTTTTAACCGCAAAAAAATCACCAGGAAAAAAGGTGGACTTTTCTTAGTGGAGGTATGCATTTTTTGTATTTTTTACAGTGTTGGTTGTGTGTGTGGGTGTGTGTGTGTGTGTCCCAATGCTTTGGATCACAGCGGCGCGGCAGGCCCGAAGCATACCTCGACATGTGTTACCTCTTTGTAATATTGACTTTGTTATAGCTAGACGAGTGGGAGAATCGGGCCAGAAAGTGGGGGCCTTGCAGTAGTGGGGCCCCCCGAGTTCGCCTGAAAACAAATACCTGAACGAACTGTGAAAATAGAAAACACAGAACCACAATGGCCCTCCGTTATGTTAAAAAAAATTAAATAGGAATGAAATAAAGGAGAAAATTTAGACTTTGTTGGGGATTTTGAATTTGGGGGGAAAACAGCAACTTTTAGTCCATTTTGGAGATTAATGGTTGAGTTTTTGTAAACGTGAATTTGGTTGTCGTGGAGATAAGTCAATAAAGTTTTAGCTGGGATAGCAAGTTTGGATCAATTGTGGAGGGGATTTTTGTTCAAGATACTTTTTATTGACTCGCTGGAACATTTTATTGAATGTGGCCCGCACAAGAAGCTTAAGACGAACCTGCACTTTTCCGCTTTAACATTAAGTAAATGTTGTCACTAAGTAGCTTTTTAAAACTGCAATTTAAACAAAAAGTTGCGAGGATTCATGAATTATTGCAAAAAAAAAATACAAGGCAAACATCTTTAAGCCCAAATTGGTGGACATATTGGCCGACAATTACGATTTTAGGAAGAAATACCAAAAAACTGCAATTAAAAACCATGAATAAACCAAAATAATTACTACCAACAGTCTCAAAAAAGACAATATCCCCCCCCCAAAAAATCACCTATCAAAACACCCTCACCAATCCGTATTTTAAACATCAATTCCACAAAAACAACCCCCAAAACCACTCAAAACACCCCAAAATCACAACACATAAAAACCCCTCAAAAATAACCCTCCCACCAAAACAAATAACAAAAAAATACAAAAAAATCTCCAATTTTTTCCAAGAAAAACATTTCAAACTACCCCCCCTACTTAATTCTCCTCCACTTCCATAATCCAGAAATTAAACAGCAATTTCACAAAAACACCCAAAATCACAACACATAAAAAACCCTCAAAAATAACCAAACCACCTAAATAAAACACAAATACATACAAAAAAATCTCCATTTTTTACCAAGAAAAACATATCAAACTAACCCCCACTACTTATTTCCCCTCCACTTCCATAATCCATAAATTGACAATTAATCCCTTGCGTGTAGAATTAAGGGACTTTCTAGATGAGACGATGTTATGTTTATTTGCAGAAATAAAAGATTGATTATCATCTCCATGGCGGTCCCGCGAGTACGACTCCCATCGTGACTTTTGCTTACTCCTTTGAATAATGAAGGCGAGCCATTTGAATATTCCCTCTGTATATAAAAAGGGGGGGGGTATGTTTCTTTTTAATTTTTTTCATGCCACGCGGCAATATTAGCTATGCTAATTGGGCTCTTTGGACCTTCCCCATAGAAAGGCTAAATTAATTACTTATGTCGACAAAATGTCAGACACGTCGATCTAATAAGTACATCTGTTTTTTTTTTCCAAGCCGACTCGTAACTTTTTGCTCCGCTAAAGTTGTGTCTAATGAACGAATGTAAAGCTTTGACGTCCTCTTTGAAATATGTCGTTTTTTTGTGCTAATCAGCAAAGTGACTGGGTTTGTTTTTGTGTATTTTTTTATATTAGTCCGGGTTTTTTTTGCTGGGAAAGCTCATTTTTTATGCCACTTTGTAATTATTTGCCTGCCAGCGTATGTTTTTAAGACTGTCATGTAAGGGGGAGGGGCTTGTGGGGTCTTGTTTTGAGTCAGATCAGCGCTTTTTTGCGCTAATGTGTAGATTAAATCGTGTTTTAGCAGTCTTATAAGCCGATGCGCCTTGTATATTTTTTATGATATATCCCACCATCTAGTTCACAACTCCTAACCACTACTACTACGACTACTGCAGCGCCATCTAATGAACACAACAAACTACTACTACTACAGCGCCGTTTAGTGAATGCATAACACACTACTACTCCTACTACTACTTCCATAACTACTACTACAACAACTACTACTCCTACTACTACTACAAAAACTACAACTACTATTACCATAACTACTACTACAACAACTACTACTACTACAACTACTACTACCATAACTACTACTACAACAACTACTACAACAACTACTACAACTACTACAACTACTACTACTACAACTACAACAACTTCTACAACTACTACAACAACTACTACAACTACAACAACTACTACTACAACAACTACTACTACAACAACAACTACTACTACTACAACAACTACTACTACAACAACAACTACTACTACAACTACTACTACTACTACAACAACTACTACTACTACAAAAACGACTACTACTACTACAACTACTGGACAAGCAGCCACTGTCAATCAAAATCATTACCCACCCTCAGTCACATAGCGCAGACGGTAGAAGGGTACTACTACTACTACTACTACTCCGCGAACCCCCCCCCCCCCCCCCCCCAAAAAAAAACCCCAAGCCCCGAGAGTCTCGGCCCTGCCGTGGGGCGGCGAGCGACAGCTTGCGCGGTGATGCTCCAGCGATAGGCATCATCGGCCTCGCCGCAGACTAATTGCTCCGCCGCTCCTCCGAGTGGCCTCGCTAATTAATTAGAAAGGCAGCAGAGCTGAAATTTTTAATCAGGATGGCGGGCTGGACAGCAAAAAAAAAAAGCGGAGGTGTGGGATGGGGGGGGGCGGGTTGTGTGGGGGCTTTTTTTTTCCGGGACACGCATCAGCTCATCATCTTGTGTAATCCACCTGACACTGATCCGGTGGTCCTGTGAAGTGTCGCGTGCTTCGATACTCATGCGATCCGGCGGCGTGATAAGAGACCCCCGTTACAGAGGTTTTCAATTAACAGGCGCGGAAATTCGATTTAGCCGGTTTTGGAGATTTAAAGCTTCCGAAATGGGACTTTTCTTTAGATAAAATGGAATTCCGATATTATTTTTCCTACTACCTACTTTCTGTACTTGGCTAATTAAAGTCACTCAATCTTGAGTTTTTTTGAAGAAATACTAGGAGAGCGATGACTTTACTGGTAGCTGTAGTTTTTGTATTTTGCAAATTGCAGTATTTCCGAGAAGGTACTTAATTTGGCACTATGACGCAGAATAGACTTTTGGTCTGAATTGATTACCTGAATATAAGACGAAATCACATGAAAAAATATGCTTTTATCAATAGAAGTACAATTAGAGTAGCTCTTCAACAAAAACAAATGGCTGAATGTTGAGACCAAATGTCTGTATATGTATGTGTATAGGTATGTGTATAGGTATGTGTATATGTGTATGTGCATATGTATATGCACATGTGTATGTATGTGCATGTATGTGTGTATATGTATATGTAGTATATGTGTATGTATATGTATGTTTGTGTGTATGTAAATGTATGTTTGTGTATGTGTGTATGTATATGTATGTTTGTGTATGTATATGTATATTTACCACATGCTATGTACCCCTATTTATTACCTATTTATTTATATCTAAAATGTATTTTACTGTGTCTGTATTCTCACCCTCTTGCTACAGTGACAATGAAATTTCCCAAATAAATGATGAATAAAGTTATCTAATTTAATAAAAAACATCCAGATTTCGGTTAACCATTCACTTTTTTGTACACCTGCAAAACAAATCCAAAACTTGCCCAAATATTTTTTAACTCAGTAATCTAACAATAGACAAAGAATATTTCTTATTGACATTGACAACACTGGACGTCCAATCCATTATAACTATCATACATTAACCAATAACTAAAACCAAGTCATATCTTAGTCTTTCCTATCCTCCCACACAATGAGTCAAAACCTCAAAAACAAGGTCAACACAATCTCTTAAAATCAAACAGCCATTCATTCATCAAATAATTATAGCATCTACTGCACTAAGAGGCGACCAATCACTTTTACCACCCCAAAACGGACCATCTCCACCATTTTTAAGACATCACACAATTAGTCAAATAACTTTTCTGAGGCCGATTCCTAAAAAAAAAAATGGACCGCATGTTAGCATTAGCGTTAGCGAGACGGCCACTTCTCGAAACGCTAATGAAGCGACGGCACAGCTGCGCCAACGCTCCCGAGGCGGGAAGATCCGTGCCCCGTCGCCGGGCTAATTAGCACGTGTGAGCGAGGGGGACGGCCCCGGTCTGATGTGTACTCAAGTGGAGTAAAACACCGGGGCGAGGACCGTGCTAATGGCCCATTTCCTCCCAGCGGGGGCCCCTCCCCTACGCATGGCACGCCGTCGGTGCGGCCAAAGGGGGTGCCGGACAGCGGGGGGCGAGGTGTACCCGTCGCCGGGTGGCGTCGTTACGCTCGTTTGCGTCGGTGAGATGTTGGGAAAAATATGATTACCGTATTTTCACGACTATAAGGCGCACCCTCAATGAATGATATTTTTTCTATATATAAGGCGCACTGTATTATAAGGCGCACTGTCTATTTTGGAGAAAATTTAAGACTTTTAAGTGCGCCTTATAGTCGTGAAAATACGGTACTTAGACAGTGATATTTTTACTCATTCATTATTGCTGCAGCAATAATTCATTAGTTTTATTTTTTATATAATTAATAGTCAAGCTATCTTTTTTAAAATTTGATTTAACATTTTTTGTAATTTTTTTTTTTAATAATTCGATTTTTTGTTTTTTTTTTATTGTTATTTTTTAAATTGAATTTCTGTAATATTGTTTTGGGATTTATTACCCAATAATACAATAGTTCATTTATTATTGTTTTAATTTGATTATTTTTTTAATCTTCAATTATTTTTTTTGTTTATTTTTGGTAACATTGTTTTACTTGAGAAAAGAAAAGTTTTATTTGACTAATTTTTTTTTAAGATATGTGTATAAATGTCATTACAAGTTTGGACCAGCCTAACGATGTTAAGTCATCTGTTGCCACGTCAGGTGTCCTCTCTCCGGCACCCCCAACGAGACCCCTTTTAGCGTTAACTGTCATCATCTTGGCGTTTAATCGCCCTGTCGTGGGTCCGCCGAGAGTGCGATTAGCCAGTTGTCCAATTTTATTTTGGCGTGGACAAATTCCAGTTCGGGTTATGTAAACAAAAAATGGGACATTATATCCACACAAAAATCTGTCCCTCGACCTTAATTTAACAATTCCTGTATTATAAGGCACATTGTATTATAAGGCGCACTGTCTATTTTTGGAGAAAATGTAATACTTTTGAGTGCGCCTTATAGTGGTGAAAATACAGTAATTGCTATTGACTTCCAGGTATGAAGCACTCACTCACTACACAGTCACCTCTAGAGCCAGCCATTGTTAATGTTTTGGATTTTTTTGTATAAAATCTTGCAGTGGGGGAGGAGCTATATGATGGAAGAATTTGTAAACTAAGATGGCTTCTGCATATTTAACAGTATTGTTTCAGTTCAGGCGTTTGTGTTTTTTTAATATCCAACAGTGGTAGTTTTTTGTTTTTGGTTTTGTGTTTTTTCCATATATAAGGCGCACTGGATTATAAGGCGCACTGTCTATTTTGGAGAAAATGTAAGACTTTTAAGTGCGCCTTATAGTCGTGAAAATACGGCACCTAATAATTGTTACACAAGACTACTACCCTCCCTTTCATCCATTGCCAAGTACCGATAAGCCAAAAAATACGCCATGAATACATTTACTCAGTAAAAAAAAAAACGCAAAACCCCTCCTGGATATTCTCAAAGAAGCCGAGTTGTTCCTGAGCTTGTTAGCAAAAGACTCAAAATCCCAGGTTGGCGACTCCATCCAGGCCTCTTAAGCGTCCGTCACCCTGATCTCTCTGACAAAGCCGCGGGAAAAGCGTAGAAAAGGCAACCCGTCGCTTTAGGTGACAGCACTCACTACCTTTTTTTTTTCTTGTCAAATCCTGCTACACGAACAAAAAAAAAAAATCCCCATCTACCGTCCTTCCTTCCTTCCTTTCCTCCCTCGGCGTAGGACTCAAAGGCTCAGCCGGCGAGCAAACGAGTGACTGGTCCTCGCCTCCGCCGCCACCTGCTGCCTATCATTCCTCCGCTTTCCGACATCTAAGCGTCCTCTCGGAGGAAAAAAAAAGAAAAAAAAATCTCAAGTCGAGCTATTGTCATTTCAAACGGCCTTGGCGCTTTTTGACGGTTAACTTCCTCGTTTTTTTATTCCTTTCAAAAAAACACGAATACTGCTCCCCCTGCCGTAGGGGAAGGGGGACCTCGGAAGCTGGTTGTTTGTTAGCGCTCTCGTTTTTTTGCTTCTGGTCGTGACAGTTCCCTGCCTCTCGACAAGGCGGGAAATCAATACTTTGGAACTTGTAGCGTTGCCCTCTGTGTAATAACAGCCATGTCTGGGCAACCCGCAGGGGGGGATACGCTCCCCCCCGTGAACATCGGAGTGACAATATTATGGACTCCAGTGCGGGTGTCTAATCTACAGCACGCTGCAAAATGTGCATTGGTTTGTACCTAATAACAAAAATATTTTTTTAATTTAGCTGGTTCTGGGTTCGAGTCCAGGTTGTGTGGAGTTTGCATGTATGTGGGTTTCTTCCGGGTACTCCGGTTTCCTCCCACATTCCAAAAACAAACATGGTAGGTTAATTGGACACTAAATTGCCCCTAGTTACGACTGATTGTTTTTTGTTGTCTCGTTGTGGCCTGGGATTAGCTAGCCACCAATTCAGGGTGGCTCCAGCACCCCCCGCGACCCTAATGAGGATAGACCGGTTCAGGAAATGAGATGATGAAATATGGCTCCCCAAAAAATGCTTGAATACGGACTATATTTTGTTGCATTTCTCAGATTTTACACTAAATGGAAAAGTACCTTTTTAATATTATACTAAATAATATAGGATACATTTTTTTGCCATAATGAACTGGAATAAGCTACAGCACCCCATTGTACTCAGCAAATGATTGAAATAAATGCTTCTATTGTCATTATACAAGGAAAATGATATAAAAAGTGCACAGAAAATTAATAAGATGATGAAACTGATAGAAAAATGATATGCAATATAAACGCTACTATAGAACATGGTATAGTTAGCTATGTTAGCTTGTTAACGTTCCCTCATTGGCTACCATCAGATAAATTGAATACAAAACCGCACTGGACGTCCACCATCGTCAGCGGCGCCGAAACGTTTTCATAGATCAGACGGCGTTCCCTAACTCCGCCCCCTCCCCGGCCCTTTTTTCACTTCCGACAGAGTCAGGAAAAGGCATCAAATGAAACAGCCACTTTAATGAATTAGATATTGAGCTGTTCATTAAAAAAAATCAAAGTCAGCACGCTCGACACGATGCGCAGCGTAACCCGGGGATGAACACGTCTTGTTTCGGGGGAGCTCGTAAACCCCCCCAACTCTCAACTCACCCCCCACTCTGCCTTCCTCCCTCGCGATCTGATGACTTTACCGAATGTCGGCCAAAAATGTTTCATGTTCTCGAATTAGGTGACTCCGCTTTATTTTTCCTGGCCACTTGCACTTTCGCGAGGCCACGACTTGACGTTACACGGAGAGTGGAAGAGTAACGCGATACGCCGGCGCGGGAAGCGATCTGTTTTTCTTGGACCGACAAACGCTCCCAACGCCGCTGACGGGGAGAACGTTGGCCTTAACAGGCCTTCTGACCAAAAGGGGGATCGTCCATATCCAATCGGAAGGTGGAAGGGTCAAATATGGCGTCTTTGTGGCATAACTGCTAGTTGCCCTACCCAAGATGGCCGCCAAAAGACACGTCTGCCAAAAATTAAAGTAGTTTATTGAATTTTTTTTGTTTAAATTTGAAATTTTTGGCCGTCAAAATTAGGGTTACGCCAATACTTTCCAACTGTTAGTTGCCCTACCCAAGATGGCCGCCAAAATACACGTCTGCCCAAAATTTAAGTACTTTATTGAAATTAGTTTAAATTTGAAATTTACGGCCTGCAAAGTCAGGGTTACATCAATACTTTCCAACTGCTAGTTGCCCTACCCAAGATGGCCGCCAAAATACACGTCTGCCAAAAATTAAAGTACTTTATTGAAATTTGTTTGTTTAAATTTGAGATTTATGGCCTACAAAATTAGGGTTACACCAATACTTTCCAACTGCTAGTTGCCCTACCCAAGATGGCCGCCAAAATACACGTCTGCCAAAAATTAAAGCAGTTTATTGCAATTTGTCCAAATTTTAGATGTACGACCTTCATAACTAGGGTTGCACCAATAATTGCAAAATGTCCTTTCCAACTGCTAGTTGCCCTACCCAAGATGGCCGCCAGATACATGTTTCTGCCAAGAATTAAAGCAATTTATCACAATTTGTTCGTTCTATTTTACATGTATGGCCTTCATTGTTACCATTACACCAATACTTGCAATATATTGTCCTTTCATACTACTAGTTGCCCCACCCAAGATGGCCGCCTGATACAAATGTCTGCTGACAATTAAAGCTGTCTACTGCAATTTGTTCAAAATTGAGATGTACGGCCTTCGTAAGAAGAAAAAACTATTTTTCATCAAGTTTGCGGAATAATTTGACTAAATTTGAGAAAAATAAATAATAAAAATATAGATTTACTGTCTATTTAAAAAAATCACTGGTGCGTACCAGATTATTGGCACCATTACTGTTACATTTTACATTTCACACCACCAAAATATGTAAATTTTGAATGTTTTAGTAGTAGTGAGACCAATTATCACAAGAAAAACATCCTTCTGGACCAAACTATGATTTTTTTCGCCAAACAGAATACACGTCCGAGCAAATCCCACAAGCCCAAAATCCTCTTTGCCATCCCACAACGTAAAAAAAAAAAAAAAATCCAGACGACCAGATGAGTGTTTCACATCTGCACAGTGTCAGTGGTCCGTCTAACTCGCCAGTGATCAAATAACCCCCCAAAAAAACCTGAAAAACGAAATAAGTCGTCTGGAGGCCCAGATGGAAAAATCCCACTTGTCACCTCCTGAGAAAAACTCGGAAATCGTATTGCATCGGGAGATCCGTAAAATCAGCTGAGTATGCAAAAAAAATACACCACTGGGACATCCCTATTAGCAAGTGCTAAGCGTACTTTACATACCACCGGGAGAGACTACCTTTCTAATAAACAAGACAAACAAGAAAGTGATTTATAGTTTTAACCTCTTTAGTACAAATACTGAGTGGGATTTCACCCGCAAAAAAGCCAGTGGACGATTTGGAGAAGGAACAAAAGAAGTGCAAAGGTTGTCGCATACGAGTCACACAAGAAGGTGGTGGAGGTGGGTTTGGGGGGGATGGGGTGGGGTGGTCCCGTAGGGGAATTTTTTCGCCTGCCGACCCTCTCACATCTGTTATTCGTTTGTACCGAGCTGGGAGGAAAATAGCAGGAAGCGTTCTGGCGGTGGCGTGAGATGAAAAGATGGAGAAAATTGAATAAAAAAACATGTGCGGCACATACACCGTTGTTGATTGGGGGACGATTGGGAACGAGGGAGGGGGGGCAATGCCAATGACGAGGTGGGGAGGGGGGGCTCATTCAGAAAAAGACAACGGGCGATGTTTCACTGTTCAAATTTGGTCTCGATGCAAAAAATATATAAAAAAACGGCCCTTTCCTAATTTGGTATGATTTACTATGCTATAATATATATACATATATACATACATATACATATACATATACATATACATATACATATACATATACATATACATATACATATACATATACATGGACATGTACATATACACATACATATAAACATACACACATGTACACATCTACATGCAAATATATATTGACACAACTACATATATATAAATATACATTTATATATACATACATATACATGTATATATACACATCTGCATGCAAATATATATCCACATATATAACTACATACATTTAAATGTATACATTTATATATACATACATATATACTAAATTGCTGGTTAAGGAATTTCTTAACTGAGAATGCAAAAAAAATCTAACAACTATTTTAATATTTTATAAAGTTTTTTCAACTTATTTTTGTATTTTTTAATTAATAAAAATTATAAAAAATCTTACAAACAATATATTTGTTTTTCTACTTATTCTTGCCAATAGATTATTTTAAAAAACTGCTACTAATAATAATAATGAAATAAATATGATTGATATGATTTTTCCAATAAATAATAATATTAACTGCTCCCACATCCACAAATTTTATTCAAAACCGCTAATTACAAATAAAAATGAGATCATAACATGATCCCCATAGTCTAACTTGGCGTATTTATATTTATGATTATTCTTGTATTCCCAAATCTCAAAACCGAGTCTAATACAACAATAAAAAAAACATGATTTACGCATGAACTGAATCATCAACTAATTATATAGAACTGAATCATCAACTAATTATATAAAAAAACAATCAGTGACTAATAAATGATCAAAATAATCTGTTTTCTGACACCTTTGCCATCTCTTAGCGTCACCCCCACTTTATTAATGCATGATTCTCATTTTTAATACATAATTTGACGTCTCTAGGCTCTGTTTGTTTGATGCCCGTCGAACTAAACCACACAAAGGTCAACATAAGACTTGGAACTGAATTTTCTCGCAAATATGCCTAATAAATATGAGCAGATTTCCATCAAATATTAAAGTAGTTGTTTCCAGTCATTAAAATCGGAAAACATATTCAAAAGCAAGCACAAATCGTATTTTTGGCTATTTAAAACATTCAAAACGTTAATCTATTACATTCTCTAAAACATTGGTGTCAAAGTGGAGGCCCGGGGGCCAAAATCTGGTCCACTACATCATTTTGTGCGGCCCGGGAAAGTGAATTTTGCTGACTTTCTGTTTTAGGATGAAATTAAAATGAAGAGTATAAATGTATATTAAATTCCCTGATTTTTTTCCCCTTTTAAATCAATAATTGTCATTTTTTAATCCTTTTTTTTTTTTTTAGTTAAAAAATAATTTTGTAAAATCTAAAAATATATTCAAAAAAATCTAAAATAAACATTGTTTTAGATCTATAAAAAAATGGAAGATTTAGAGATTTTAATCCAGTTCTTTTTTACCGACTTTCTGTTTTTTCTGTGTTTTTAGTCCAAAAATAATTTTGTAAAATCTAAAAATACATATAAAACAAGCTCAAATAAACATTGTTTTAAATCTATAAAAAAACGAAATATTCAAGGCTTTCAATCCACTTCTTTTAATCCATTTATATAAAAAAATCGAAATATTATATCTAAAATGATCCGGCCCACATGAAATCAACAAAGCTGACAAAGCAACCATTGTTGATCTGAAGTAGCATCGTATTATGCTAAGCTAACGGCAGCTTGTGTTAACACTACAAGGCAATTACAAGGAGTCTTGAGGTCACTATCTCCTCCATCTACCACGTCTGGACTTGACGACACCCGTGCTTGTCCACCAATTAGGCCTCGAGCGTCGTCGTTTCTGCTTAGCTAGTCCTCGTCTGTGTTTACGTGCCCTTTTCACCCTCGTTTTTATTTATTTTTTTCACATGATGGCTCGGGAAGAAGAAAGTGGCTTCTTTTAGATTTAGCCGAAAGAATAGCAACTAGCAGGGTTAGCATGAAGGAATGGTGAAAGGAAGAGAGTTAGCATTAAAGATATGTTGCGTTCATAGCCAATGATGTTTTGCTGTAGTATTGATGGGGATAAATGTCCAATATATTTGCCCAAGGAGGGATGGCAGTAATTACATTTTTGTTCGTTTAAATAACTCTTAGTTTGCCATTGAACATAATATACAAAGGGTGTCATACTCGGAGTTAATGTCAACTTGTTTTAATGTGGGCCGGACCATTTTTGATATAATATATATATTTTTTTTAAATAAATGGATTTAAAGAACTGGATTAAAAGCTCTGAATATTCAGTTTTTTATAGATCTAAAACAATGTTTATTTTAGCTTTTATTAATATATTTTTTTCATTTTACAAAATTATTTTTGAACTAAAAACAGAAAAAAATTGATTAAAAAAATGACAATTATTGATTTAAAAGGGGGAAAATCTGGAAATTTAATATACATCTATACTCTGAAACAATGTTTATTTTAGCTTTTTTTCAAATATATTTTTAGATTTTACAAAATACTTTTTGAACTAAAAACACAGAAAAAAATGGTTAAAAAATGACAATTATTGATTTAAAAGGGGGAAAATCAGGAAATTTAATATCCATCTATACTCTTCATTTTAATTTGATCCAAAAACAGAAAATCAGCACATGATTCACTTTCTTTGGCCGCACAAAATGATGCGGCGGACCAGATTTGGCCCCCGGGCCGCCACTTTGACACCCGTGTACTATACATTTAGTGCATTAGAGTTCTTAGGGTTGACATAGTTAAAATACCATTGAAAGGGATGGAAGTCCAATCTGTTTGAAGTTGGAAAATTGGTTATAAATGAAGGAATAGAATGAAAATATTGTTAGATTTTTGACTGCAGAAAACTCAATTTTTGAGTATTTAGGGTCAAATATTGTTTGATAGTTAGAGATATCCAGGGCTATTATCAGCGTTGGGACAGGATGGTTCCCCGCTAGTTCAAATACGTGCGTACACCACTCAAGTGGGGGGTTTGCGAGCCTCGAGCGTCAGTTGGCTCGGGCGCCGTTGGCATGCTTTGCTGCTCTTTGATATGCGCCACTCATTAAAAATAGATGGCGAGCAATCATTACAGGCATCGGAATTAATCTAATTAGCCGGGGCGCGCTCGGCCTTTCTGCAAACAGAGCGCCCGCCGCCTGCGAACTCGGAGAACGTTACACCACCACCGCCACCATCGCCAAATTTCGTGTACTCGGTTTGCGTGAGCCGACGGCTTCGAAGAAAATGGGGGGGTCGAGATAATCCGCTTTGACTTATTAATACGCGCAAACAAGATTTAGCTCCTCAAAGCAAACAAATGATGGGTTGAGGAACAAGAAAGATGGCGGTAGGGGGGTTGGGGGGTGTTGGGGTGGGGGGGTGGGGGGGGTTGGACAAAGAGTAACATGGAGAGAAAGCCAAGAAGGCGCAGGAGATAAATTATTGAAGCTGGTTGGACTCCAAACGGATTGCGGAGTGGAGGAAAATCCACTTGGGGGATGAAGGGGGGGGGGGGGTTAAACATGGTGGAATTATGGGAAATATGCACCTGATTTTGTTGAATGTCTTTGATGAAGATTGATATTCGATTTATTTGAGATTTTGGTGGAAGGTTGGTTTGGGATATTTTTGATGATGAAATGCGAACTGTGATTTTTATGGTTGGTAAAACTGAGGGTTAAGATACAGAGGAAATTGGGAAAAGAAGCAAAAAATATTTTGTTTTTGAAAAAAAAATTCTAGGTGGTACAGTGGTAAAGTGGTTAGTAAGTCCGGCTCGCAGTTATGGGATTCAGGGTTCGATTCCGGTTTCGGTCTTCCTATGCATGTTCTTACTATGGGTTTTTGCTGTGTACTCTGGCTTTCTCAAACATAATAAAAAACATGAATGCTAAGCTAATCTTATGCTAAATTGTCCCTTCACCAATGGACTTTTTTAACCAACTTCTCATGGGTTTTCTTTGGGTACTCCAGCTTCATCCCACACACCAAAAACATGAATGCTAGGCTAACCGTATGCTAAATCATCCCTTCACCAAAGCCATATAAACATTTTAACCAACTCATGGCTTTTCTCTGGGTACTCTATCTTCCTCCTACACCCGCCAAAACACACTCTAGGCTTATGTTACGCTATATCATCCCTCCACCAAGGCTGTGCAAACTTTTTAACCAACTCATGGCTTTTCTGTGGGTACTCCCCACATGCTAGGCTACTCCAACTTCCTCCCACATCCCCAAAAACATGCACTCTAGCCTTATGTTACACTAACTCATCCCTTCACCAAGGCTGTAGAAACTTTTTAACCAACTCATGGCTTTTCTCTGGGTACTTCCCACATGCTAGCCTACTCCAACTTCCTCCCACATCCCCCAAAAACACACACTCTAGGCTTATGTTACGCTAAATCGTCCCTTCCAACAAGGGTGTGTAGACATTTGGCATATTCTGTAAGTCCGCAAAAGTGTATTTCTTGGATTCAACCCGCGCTTCCAATTACACGAACATTCTTGGCACGGCCGTACTCGAACGAACGGCTGACACGGTACGAACCGAGCGTAGCCAAAGAACATTTTCGGGACACTTATCAGGGATTGTGACACCCCAACTATTTGCAACACAGGCAGAATAATAAGGTTTGTTTTTTTGGCAGAATCTCCCGACCGTGTCTTTGTTCCTCCTCCTCTCCCGTGGACGTGATGGTGAAGGAATGAGGGAGGTAGAACGCCGTAACATGCCGTACCATCGAGTGCTTGAGGACGGCCTGCCGACCCTCCCTCACAAAATGCCTCCCGCGTGCCAAAAAGCGCAAAATGATACGTTTGGGTTAAATTAGCCTTCATTTTTTTTAATCACACAGGCCGGAACGTACAAATTGTTTTCTGGAAAAGGTTGGAGAGATGTAATTGGGAGATAAGGACCAATGAGAATGTTGATTTTGAGAGGGTTGTTGTTGCCAATTTGTGGCATTTTAAATCAGAAAAAATTCTTTAGTGACTTTTTTGATCAAAACAGCCAACTAGCTTTTTTTTGTTAATTATTATTATTTTTAGTTTAGATGTTTATTGTCATTGATTTATGTTTTAATCTATTTTAATTTGCATAACTTGATTTATAATCTGGTTCAAAACACAAAATTTTGATTCAAAATTTTAATCTAAATTCTAAATAAAATGTCATTTTTTTGCATTATAATTTTTTTTATATAAAAACAAGATGCAAATATTCTTACATACCTATATTTTTTTATTTATAATCTAGTTCGAAACAACCAAAAAATTTATAACAATTTCTCATCTAAAATTTAAACAAAATGTCTTTTTATGCCATTATTTTTTTGCATTATTATTCTTTTTATTTATAAAAAAACAAGATGAAAATATTCTTACATACCTATATATATTTCTTTTAATGTCATTTTACATTATTATTTTTTTGCATTATTTTTTTTATTCATAAAAAAACTACATGAAAATATTCTTACATATCTATATATATATATTGATGTTTAATTTTCAACTGAATATCTAAAATAAACAAAAAACTGTCAACCTCATGTTGTTTTTTGTCATTTTATCCCTTCTTTAAAATCTTCTTATCTAGTAATACATTAGTCTTTCAGTTATTTTAATTAAAAAACTGCTCTGATTTCTTAAGTCTATGTTAAGCACAGTGCAATACATATATTATTCATTCATTTCCTTTTTTATTCTACTACTTCCACTTTAGTATTCAGTTTATTTGCAGAGTTAAGCACCCCACAAATGAGCCAAGACCAAAAAGCCACCACTAATTAATTCCCTCCAAGCAAATATTATTTCCATGAATTCAAATAGGATATTTCCAAACAGATCTATATTCTATATCCACAACTATTATTACCATATTTTTTTTACAATACACTACTACAGTTAACTCCCAAAGCCCAGCATTATATAAGATGCATTTTCCACATACTCCTATTCGCCAATAAACCCCAAAAATACTAAATACTAATTAATAAACTCCCAAAAAACAATTTCTGTCATAAACCATAAATGCTTATAAACTATATATTCCAACAAAACTTATTATGACAACTCATTTAAATTAAATGTAACCCAATCCTCAACCAAGACTCACTTTTCAAGCCAAAAACATCCATCTTTATCAACTAAAAAAGGTACACGTGTCAAAGTGGCGGCCCGGGGGCCAAATCTGGGCCCCCCGCATCTTTTTGTGCGGTCCGGGAAACTAAATCATGAGTGCTGACTTTCTATTTTAGGATCAAATTAAAATGAAGAGTATAGATTATTAAATTTCCTGATTTTCCCCCTTTCAAGTCAAAAACTCATTTTTTAATCATTATTTTCAGTTTTTAGTTCAAAAATCATTTTGAGAAATCTAAAAATATATATATTTAAAAAAAGCTAAAATAAAAATTATTTTAGATCTATAAAAAACGGAATATTCAGGGCTTTTAATCCAGTTCTTTTAATCAATTCATTTTTTAATAAATCTAAATATTATATATAAAATGTGGCTCGCGAACCAACCCGAGTCTGACACCCTTGTGTTAATATACCAAGCTGTTGGCAATCAGAGTAAATCTGAAAAAAACATACAAATAAGTTAAATAACTTCAGGTTGCAGGCCTGTATTTTAAACAAAAAGTGTGCCTTATATTCCAGAAAATACGCCACTTAGATGTGGGTGTGGCCTGAATACTTCCCAGTTGACGAACATACATGCTTCAAACTGAAGTTAAAGTTCTTAAACTCGGAAATGACGTAACATTGAATGTGATTGGATGGCATAAGTATAACGCATAAGCCACGCCTTGAATATGTTTTACGTACGCCATGTTTGACATTACGATTAAGGAATGTGTGGCATGAATTTAACGCCATGGCGTCTACGGTCGGTCGAGTCGGGGGAACAAGGAGTGAGCGGAGAGAGTTGCTTGTCATGTTGCGACTGTGGCTTGACGATAGACAGAACCAAAAAAAAAAGGGGGGGAGGAAGGAAGAGAGAGTGACCGCAATGGAAGGGGTGGGGGAGGAGGGGGAGACAACATGGAGAGAAAGCAGAAGTGGGGAATCTCAGCAAGAAGATGGAGGGGGGGGAGTTAGGGAGGGCGCCATCGCCGCCTCCGCCTGAGGCTGATTGCTAGTGACAAGTCACTTAGGAGTATTTCACTTCCTTTAAAATGCGGACGGTGGCAGGAAGCGACGTCGGGACTTGGGACAGACAATTAAGTGGGGAGGAAGGAAGGAAGGAAGGAAGGCTCGGAAGTCGTCTTGGCTCGGTTCTATGCTGGTAGCTTGTTTTCAAGGGTGTCAGACTCGGGTTGGTTCGTGAGTGGCTTTAATGTCAACTTGATTTTAAGTGGGCTGGACTATTTTAGATATAATATTTAGATTTTTTTTTTATAAATGGATTAAAATAACTGGATATTCAGTTTTTTTTAAAGATTTCAAATTATGTTTATTTGAGGTTTTTTTCAATATATTTTTAGATTTTAGCATTTTAGATATAATATTTAGATTTTTTTTTGTAAATGGATTAAAAGAATTTGATTAAAAGGCCTGGATATTCAGTTTTTTATATTTTTAGAAGAATGTTTATTTTAGCTTTTTTTCAATATATTTTTAGATTTTACTAAATGATTTTTGAACTAAAAACAGAAAAAAATGATTAAAAAATGACAATTATTGATTTAAAAGGGATATTTAATATAAATCTATACTCGTCATTTTAATTTGGTCCTAAAACAGAAAGTCCACAAAATTTATTTTCCCGGGCCGCACAAAATGATGTGGCGGGCCAGATTTGGCCCCCGGGCCGCCACTTTGACACCAGTGCCTTAACATATAAGGTTTGGTTTTGCTTTCTGATAAAAAAAATCTATTTATACTCCAGTGCGACTTATACTAAGACTGTGTAAAAAAAAAACAGTAATGAACGTTAATTGACTAGCGAGAAGTCAAGTATGCCTTTCAGCTCCAGCACCCCCCGCGACCTTACCCCGGGTAAAAGCAATGTTGAAAAACAAAGACTGAAGAACCATTCATTCACTAGAAAAAAACCTTAATCAATCAAAACATTGATTACACATCGACTTCTGTATTTTGACTAAACCTTGTAAAACATCGACCCACCGCCGCCCCCTTCAGGCCATGTTTTTCTATGACTTCATCGGTCAACCACGTCATCTTTCACAATCACAAATGAACACGTTAGATTCAATGAAGCAAAACTCCCGAATCGGAGAAAAAATAAAACAGTAATTTGTCATTAGCTCAAGCTAACAGATTTTGTTTGTTTTGGTCGGCGTTGTCCACATTTCTCGTTGCCAAAATGGCCGCTTTATGGAGCGTTTCATTAGAACCGCCGACGGATCGGACGCTCATCAATCTATCGTCCGTCTACCAATCATTTGTGGTCGGGGGTAGGGCTCCAAAGAGAGAGGTCGTGGGGGTAGTAGTAAGTCTGGTTAAGATGGACGTTTTGGGGGCGGAGTCACTCACTCATCACTTGGATTCCGTCCGAGTGTGTGTGTTTGTGTTCGGGTGTGTACGTGTTGAGACGAGTAAAGGGTCAGACTTTGGTCACCAGATGGTAAATGTTTGGGCTGGACCGCAGAAAGCGTCAAAGGGACGGAGACGGTCTCACGGCGCCCCCATTGGATGTTTTTTTTGGGGGGGTTTGGCGGACAATTGTGGTTGACGGGAAGGCTGATAATGGAGATGATGAGAAGTGGTGGGTGCTTAAAGGATGGAGGGATAACTAAGTATGATATGGGAGAAGGGGGACTATCAATGGTAGGGGATCTCAATTGGGTCTTGGTTGGGGTTTTGTCTTGTTTTGACATTGGTTTTAGGCCAAGTTTTGGTCTTGTTTGGAAATTTGTGTCAGTTTAGGTCTTGTTTTTGTCCAGTCTTTTGTTGTCTTGGTCTTGGTTGGGGTTTTGTTTTGTTTAGGTCCTGGTTTTGGTCTAAGTTTTGGTCTTGTTTGGATATTTGTCTTAGTTTAGGTGTTGTTTTAGTATTAGACTTGATCTTGTTTCGGTTTTGGTTTTAGTCCAAGTCTTGGTCTTGTTTTGAAATTTGTCTCAGTTTAGGTCTTGTTTTAGTATCAGACTTGATCTTGTTTCGGTTTTGGTTTTAGTCTAAGTCTTGGTCTTGTTTTGAAATTTGTCTCAGTTTAGGTCTTGTTTTAGTATCAGGCTTGATCTTGTTTCGGTTTTGGTTTTCGTCCAAGTCTTGGTCTTGTTTTGAAATTTGTCTCAGTTTTGATCTTGTTTCAGTCTTGGTTTTAGTCCAAGTCCTGGTCTTGTTTTGAAATTTGTATCAGTTTAGGTCTTGTTGTAGTCTCGGGCTTGATCTGGTTTTGGTCCAAGTCATGGTCTCGTTTTGAAATTGGTCTCAGTTTTGATCTTGTTTCAGTCTTGGTTTTAGTCCAAGTCCTGGTCTTGTTTGGAAATTTGTCTCAGGTTAGGTCTTGTAGTAGTCTCAGTCTTGATCTTATTTGGGTCTTGGTTTTAATCCAAGTCTTGGTCTTGTTTAAAATTTGTCTCAATTCAGGTCTTGTTTTGAAATTTGTCTCAGTTTAGGTCTTGTTTTAGTCTCAGTCTTGATCTTGTTTTGGTCTTGGTCTTAGTTATGTCATGTGATTTTTAGTCCTGCACTTGCTTAGGGCCTCCTTCTGGTTTTGCTCTAGTTTGAATTTAGTCTCAATCTTGGTTTGGTTTCAGCCCCGATCTTGTTTCGGCCTTAGTCTTTTATTCAGTCCTGGTCTTGATTCAACTTTTGTCTTAGTTGTTATTTGGTCTCGAATCCCAGTCCTGGTCTTGTTTTGAGCCTTATGTCCATCTACATCTTCTTTCCCTCTTAATCCAAGTCCTATCTTCTTCTAAACATTCTTTTCAATCAAAATCTTAATCCCAGTCCTCTTTTTAACTTCATATCTCCTCACTTTTCTCAACTAACATTACCCCAAAACCCCCAAGTCCCCCTTGCCATCGCGTCAGTCATTCCACACTTAAAAA
Organism: Stigmatopora nigra; assembly: GCF_051989575.1. NCBI lineage: Eukaryota > Metazoa > Chordata > Actinopteri > Syngnathiformes > Syngnathidae > Stigmatopora > Stigmatopora nigra. Next base: position 14,136,897 of record NC_135513.1, read on the forward strand.
ACCCGCATTCTAACTCCGCCAGAAAAGCCATTTAAGAACTTAGTAAAAAAAAACCTCTCAAGAACTTGTCACCATGTGTGGCCTTACAATATCCAGACTCAAAATCTAACTTATTAAAAACCAAACACACATTTCCCTTTCCCTCTCAAAACCAACGACGCAACAACCCGCACATCCCGCGTTACGCACCAACCCCGAAAAAGGGGATTTATCCCATTCCCACCCGAGGGAAAGGGCGTTTTTTTTCTCCCAAATAAAGACATGAGCGATAGCTGGGATGTCGAGAATAACGATGAGAAAAAACTACTACCGGGAATTGAACCTAGCGACGCTGATTCAGCGCTTAAATCCAACATAGGGGTGGCGAATCGCCATTAAAACCCGATGATGTGTTAATTTAGAACCCGGCCTTGCCTTATCCATCTGTGTCAAGCGGTAACCCGACCCGATTCATCATCCGCCGGGCCAGAAATGAGCCCTCCGCCGAGATTAAGCCACCGATTCGCACAATTTCTCCTTCCTGGCTTTTATCTTTAACGTTTTTCAGCACCCCCATCTACTGACCGGGTCATGGTGATCAATTAAAGTCCAGTCGGAGAAGCCACGCCCCCTAGGCCACGCCCCCAGGCTCCACCTATCTTTTACCAAGCCGCATGGGTGGCTTCTTCTTAAAGGAACGGTGTACTGAATTACACTTCCTCTTGACTTTTATGAACTCGCGCTACGTTATTGACAAAACAGATTGCGGCGCGAAACAATGCTAACGCGTGTGCTAAAAAAAAAAAATGGGGGATTTGTTTAAGGAGGCCCCCGGCTCGTGTAAATCTGCCGTTCTGTCATAACACGTCTGGTGTTGTAATTACCTACACCAAACATGTTTTTAAAGCGATGTTTTTTTTTTTTTATGTGGAGTAGTTGTAGATCGATTTGGAGCGTTTTTGAATGATATTTGAAATGGGATGGACACCACCCAGGTGGGAGGGAGATTCGGCATGTGGGGTGTATTTAAAAGATGGAGGATGTTTGAGGTGATAAATGGAAGTTGGTTGGGTTATTTTTTAATGAAAATTGAGTAAATATTGTGGATTTGAATGAAGTTTTTAGATATATTTTTGAATGTTTACTCTTTTTTATAGAAAAAATACAATTAAATCAACATTTTGCCATTAAATTATATAATATTTACTTTTTTAGTTTTTGTTTTCACTCAAAAATAAAAATGTAAATGAATAAATAATAATTCCCACTTTAATTTTTTTAATGTGAATAAAAAAGTTTATATATTTCCTAAAATATGTCCTGTTGGCAACCCATTGGGAAAACATTGTAACATAAAAAATATAATATTTAGTTGTTTTAGTTTTTGTATTATTAGAAATTAAACATACAATTAAATAAATTATAATTTCCACTTTCATTTTTTATGTGAATAAAAAAAAAAAAAAAATTAAAATATGGCCTGCTGGCAACAAATTGGCAAACATTTTACCATTAAAAAATATAAGTTACTTCCTAAAAAGTTTTTGTTTTCATTAAAAAATGAAACATGTAAATAAATAAATTATAATTTCGACTTCCAATTTTTTATCTACAGTTGACTGGGATAGACTCAAGCACCCCCACGACTTTAGTTAAAAAGTCTAACTGAAAATGTATGATGATTTTCTTAAAAAAATATCTTAAAAAAAACGTATTCACAACCAATCCTCCCGGTTTAAAGACATTTTTTTTTCTCCATAATGAGTATCGCCTAACCAAGATAGCGGAAATCCCCGAGTTTCCTTCGCAGGTGGCTCATGTCGAGCGTCTGTAGACTTCTAATAACACGTCCCCCCTCCCCCTCGCTCGGGGGAGCTGGGTTCTAGTGATCAATACTCACACTCTCGATTCAATTTCACCACATCGCCATCAGCGCACACAAACATGGTCCGGCTTGTCAACGTAAGCAGACTCCACGCCAAAACACGCGTTGGAATGACGGCATGTCGGAAATGCCGGTGGGGGGCGGGGCCTATGTTTGAGACGAAGGAAAGACAAGATGGCAATTCTACCTTTAAAGTGTGCACGAGTCATCAAGAGTGGAGAAAGGGAATCTGACCATTAAGACTAAGTGGATATCTATTAGATCATGGAGGTAAGGAGGTGGCCATTTACCATCAATGGAACTCACAAACAAGTTTGATTGGACGCTGGAAGGGTTTTGTTAGGACGTGGAAACTTTGTGGAAAACTTTGGGGCGTTTAGGGCGACATGTTTTGAAGAAAGTTAGGGGGCGGGACAATAAAAAAACTTGTTTAATGCTGATTTTTTAGGTTAAGGAGAGTTTAGGGATGGGCAATTATTTGGTGATGATTGGAAAATTTGATGGAGTGAGTGGAGCACGTTTTGACTTAAAAAATTTGTCATTTTTTACAAAACCTTGTCAAAAAGAAGCTATAAGAATTGACCTAAAATTTAGCAAAAAAATAAGAACATTATCATTGTTTACATAATCTAAGGAAATAATTAAATATAATAAAAATAATAAAACATTCATATTTAGTGCCACTTAACCTGACGGGGGTGCCGGAGCCTATCTCAGCTAACAATGAACAGTAAACAGAAACGAAATAAAAAAAATAATAGAAAAAAATATACTTAAAGCATAAAGGCCATCTCCACCATTAAAAATTTCAACCATTTTATACAAAAAAATATTTCCAACCCGACTTTAATGCATAGAATTGATAAAAACAACCAAAATCACCCAAAACATCCCCCTTCCCCCCACAAACCACAACATACACAACACCATCCTACCACCCTACCATCTTTCTACCCCTAAACAAACTCATTAACCGCCACCAAATGCCATTCAGTCACATCTCCAAAAACAACAACCAAAAAAACCCTCATTTTTGGCTTAGCCCAGTTAGCACGTTAGCACAGCATATCCTTTGGGAGGCGTTTGCGGGGGGGACGTGTACGCCTGGCCCGTCACCTCAGTGAGAGTGAAGGCCATTAAAAGACCATCAAGAGTCACCGCCCAGTCCTGGGAGATCAAACAAACCCTTTGGCCTCCCCCCCCCCCCCCCCCCCCCCCAACACCCCCTCAAAAAAAGACCATCCCACTGCTCTCTTACTTCTTCACCAACTCAAGGCCTCCCACCCCCCCACAAACACACACTCTTATCACTACGGTACAGTTAATCCTTCCTCCTCCCCCCTCTGTCGTTACGTCCCTATGGGGGAGTCGAGGGCGAGGACTGGGGGGGGGGGGGGGGGGGGACTGGGGGGGTCCGCCAAAGGCTAAAAAGGAGGGGGGGGGCTTCGTTTGCCACTTGCGACATATAATACGGAGCGGCAATCAACTTTAGTTCATCCCCAGGAGTCAAACTAAGGGGGAAAATGTAAGGGGTTACGTACGGTGGGCGTCAGGGGCTAAAGACGAAGTGAGTTTGGGGGGTGGGGCTAAATTAACACTTGACATTCAATACGGTCAGGTCCTTAATTGGCCGGGGGGGGGGGGGCTTCCTGAGAAGGCAATTTTCTATTCCCTTAACAGCAATGTGTGTCATCTGGGTTTATGAAAAGAGAAAAATGCGTGCGCATTTGTATGTATGTGCTCATTGCATTGACGTCTTTTGCCGTCAATGGTACTTAAATGTGTTAATTTTATGACAATGTGAGCTAGTATGGATAATAAAATGGGATTCATTAACAAACTAACTCCATCTGGTGTTGGATTTGAGAAATGCAATGAGATGTAGATTGAAATTAAGATTATTTTGTGGGTTATTTTGATATTTTTAAACATCTGGTGATGTTAGTGGCCCGCGGGCCGTAGCTTGGACACCATTGTGTTCTAAGTCAATAATGTTTCTAAAAAAGTCGAAGGATGATCAAAAAAATGGTGATTTATTTCATAATCAATTTGTTCACGATTAATTGTGGCGATCAATTGGGGTGCTTAATCACCCCAAGCCAAAGCGGCCAATCAGAATAGGACAAGTTAGCCACATTGTGCAAATTTGCCATCAATTTCCAAATACTTTTATTGTCATATAGTATAAAAATAATATTAAAAAAATGAAATAAATACATTCAAATGGTCTTACCCATAGTAACTACCGTATTTTCACGACTATAAGGCGCACTTAAAAGTCTTAAATTTTCTCCAAAATAGACAGTGCGCCTTATAATACAGTTTGCCTGATAATACAGTGCGCCTTATAATACAGTGCGCCTTATATATGGAAAAAATGTCATTCATCCGAAAATTGGTGCCACACGTTAAATGGCGCTCCCTCCGCTATTTCTTTAATTTTTTTGCTCGGGCGCACACCTTTACATTGCACCACTTTCAAGCACTTCCTTTTCCTGTTTTTTTTTTCATTTTTTTTTCCAGCCAGACTCTCCCTTGCACTTCCCCGCGGCTCAAGTTTCACTTGATGTTATTACAGCTTTCAACCTGAGAGGTATTAGGCTTCCTTGAACAGATCTGACAGCATTTACAACACGCGGCGAGTCGACGCCTCCTAATCGCCTCGGTGACTTTAGCCTATTACCAATTGATCCCCCCCCTTTGGCCCCTCCCTTCGTCCCCTCTCACCTTATCATTAACTCATTGACTGCCATTGACAGTGATGCACAAACTAGAATGGTACTCAAAATCAACTATTTTTACATCGATAAAAGATTTTTTTTAACTACAAAAATATGAAAATAATTTGCAATTTTTCCCTTTATTTTTCTTTTTTAACATAAAATATTTTAATTTAAAAAAATTAAAGAACATTTTTGTCTTTTGTCTAGAATAAAATAAATACTGCATGAATAAAGTTATCCAATCCAATCCACTACAATAGATACTTATGTTTACATCAACATTCTTCTTTTTTAATAACTACAAAAATCTTAGAAATATTTAGCAATTTTTCCCTCCATTTTTGTTTTTTATCCTAAAATATTTTAATTTAAAAAAAATAAAGAAAAGTTTTGTCTTTTGTCTAAAATAAAATAAATACTGCATGAATAAAGTTATCCAATCCAATACAATACAAAAGATACTTATGTTTTCCTTTTAACATTATTTTGGAAAATACTTTAACTAGACATTAAAAAAACAAACATACTTATATTTAAGTTTTTTTCCCCATTTCTTGTTTTTTAAAGAAAAATATGACCTAAAAACACATTCAGGTAAGGGCAAGCTTATTTGGGATACTCAAATCTGATTGGCTAAAATAGCACAGGCATCAATTAAGTCACTTTTAATCACATTTTTCTTCCTTATTTCTTATATTATCCCCCCTAGAAACAATATACTTGTTTTCTCTCCCCAAAATGTGTCTTCCACCTCAATGCATTCTTTTAAACACCAAATAGAAATCTGTGGAGGAGTCGAGTGTTTATTTTTGGGGGGTGGCTTTGCAAAAAAAACATATCAAATAGATTAAATGCCATAAAATATTAAACGACAATCCTAGTCGCGCTCATCAGTCCGCCACTTAACGTCTGAGTGTTTCCCGACAAGCGAAAACAACAGCGTCGAATCAGAGTGTGGGTTTGGAGTGGGGGTGGGGGGGTGGTGTTGTGTAAGGGTTTTTAAATCAAAACATTTCCCCTTCCTTTTAACACCCAAACAAATCTTTTGCATTTAGACCCTGACACGCTTTTTCACTTTGTCCCACTGCTGCGTGGCACCCATTCGGGTAACTATTGTCACGAGAGGGTAAGGGAGGGGGGGTCTGTTGAGGACCCCCGGATGACGGGATGTGGTGAAAAAGTCACAATCTATGGGGGACCTTTAGTTTTGCTCAAATTTGGCATTTTTTGAAACTGTTTTAATTGAAAATAGTCATTACTGTATTGGCCTGAATATAAGACGATCCTGAGTATAAGACGACTGTTTTTTCAGGACTCAAGTTTGAGTTTTTAAACAGCAAATTTCATTTTTTTCGACATAAAAATGACAGTACATCTGAAATAAATGATTATATAACAAAATCTTGGAGAAAAAGCATTATTTTGCTTATTAAAATCATACAAAAATGTTGATAATATATTAATATTTGAACATTTAAACTTGCAAAATGATATTTTTAAAAGAATAGCTTTGGGTTTTTAAAATGTAAATTAAAAAATCTACTGTTATCAACAAATTAAATTGCAATAAATGCATTAATAATCAAAGTGTTATTTCAATGCAAAAAAACATCATCTTATATTCGGGCCAATACACAAATGTAATAAAAAATACAACATTTAAGAGGCTCATAAATAAGATTCAAACAAATCCTAATATCTATAAATGACCTAAAAAGCTGTCAATACATTAGTGAACTCCTCATGGCAACCGAGTTGAATTCCCAGACGTAAAACCCCCCGAATAAAACCAAAACTACAACATTTCCCTCGACCAAAAACTCCGACACCCCCGCATTAACAAAACATTTCATTTTAAACGCGGCTATCGTAATCCGTGCTGCATTTTATTGAACAAGACACATTTTTACAGCTCGATCGAGGCTGGAAACTGTCGTTCCAATCTGGCAACCCTGTAGCCCACACGCAAAAAAAGTCACCCGTCGGAATTTTTCTTTAAAAAAAACAACCTTTAACAGCCGCTATTAAACCTTCTTCATCCAGCAGCGCAAAAACGGCAAACAAACGCTTACACATGTTGCAATAACACCAAAAAGTAGCTAATGAGACGCACAAAAACGCACAAAATACAAACAGGTCATCATTGCCTTTTAGATGGAACACTTTTTTGCATGTGTGTGTGTTGGCGGGGTGCCGGTACCACTACCCTCCCTTCTCCAGAACCTCCCTTAAAAAAAAAAATCCTCCCTGGGCTTTTGGCCATCTTCAAATGAACAAAATACGCAAAAAAAACCCCTATTTTCACTAAACAATTTTGCGAATGTACTGACCCATAATGGCCGCCATTACCTTTGCTACTGTCAATAATAACGCCAATTAGAGACAAAAATAATAATAGTGATTCAAAATAGAGTGCTTTTGTTTGAAAAAACATGGGCAATATTAATAAAAATACATATTTTGCTATTAAAAAGAGTGAGTTCAGTTCAGAATGCCAATTTTTGATGGTGGATAAAACGTAAGGGGAGGGGCTTAAGGGAACTGATGTGGTGGGTTTACATAGGGAAGATGTGATTTGGATTGGATTCGGTTTGAATGCTGGATTTTGGACAAAAAATTTGACAAAAATCTGGAATAGAATGAATTACTAAGTATAACAACTATAATAGTATACACTAATGTTCCATTATGGCTCACAAATATTAATATTTAAGCTAGAAAATGTTGAAAACTTGAAGAAATAGTATTTTTATATTTCACAATTTGGATCCAGAACCCAAACAACCTAAATTTCTTAAATCTTCAACCAAAAACTCTTCCAGTTAACTTCTTTATCAACATGCGGTTTTAATACAAAACATTAAATCGCCAAAAAAACTTGAAAAAAATAGTATTTCTATACTTCAAAATTTTGATCCAGAACTCAAACAACCAAAATGTCTTCCCTTTCCACCAAAAACTCAAAAACAATCAATTTCCCTCAAACCCCCACCACAAAACAACCTACCACTTTACCAAAATAGTCCAAAAATACTCATCAAATCCCAACAAAATACACCCTGTTAGCATAAATAAAATTTTAAAGGGGCCCACAAAGCCCCCTTGCCCTTTACCTCTCTCCCACTAAACCCGGCCCTGCTCCAAAGGTCCTTAAAGATAGATACTAATCATCCAAAGAAGACAAAGCAAAACGAGGTGCCCGTCATTGGCTCAACTCCAAAATAACACACAAAGTGGAGCAATAACAGGAAAAGGGAGAAGCCGGCGTTAAAGTCTGCCCCGAATTCCCGTCACTTAACGCGGGTCACGAGCCTCGGCCTGCGACGTCTCAGACGTGTGTTCAAGCCTTTCCTGTCCACCCCGTTACGCGTTAACCTGCTAACGCTAACGCACACACTTTTATATAAATGTGTGTGTGAGGCTCATTAGCCTGCAGGGTGGCGACATCCGCCCACATATACACACTTTCTCTTCACATGGGTGACTTCTTTCACCGCAGGAAACCGGCCAATAGCTAGCTAAGTGACACTAATGCCGTTTAACTATAAAAAGGAAGAGACTGATTGGACGGATGCCAAGGACAGACGTTAGATTTCCGCTAGAATGGAGGACGGTTTAGGGTCGGTGTAGAAAAAAATTAATAATTTGTGGATGTGTAATGCATTTGTTTATGTTATTATGGATGTAAAGTTATGTGAGGTTATTTTTTGGAGGAAAACGTGGAGGAGAAAATGTTTAAGGGCACACGGAGTCATTGTGATGGTTGTAAAATGTACGGATGGGTAATAAAAAATGCAAAAATTTAAATATACATATATATTTATACAACTTAATCACTATGAGCCAATCACAAGGACAGAATCCAATTGTTAAGACATAAAAAATGACAAAATAACAATTTTTAGGTCACAAAATATGAGGAAATATAGAGGTCGTCATAATGGATGGTCATAAACTATACAGGTGTATAAAAACAAAACACGTCTTAACCACTATATGCCAAAAACATCAAAAAAATGTCCAATCATTTTCAACACTAACTAAATAAAACTCTACAAAACCTGTAAAATAACATATATAATATACATAATATTAATAATAGTCATTTTTTCTAGGTCAAAAACAAGTAGGTGAATACACCGTGTTCTCCAAAATAGCTATAAAATGCACGCATATACACACACAAAACAACATTACTTAACTATACGACTGCCATTGACGACAATAGAGCTCCAATACAGCCTGCCGACCCTCCCACTCCAAAAAAATTGGACATCTATCCCCATCTATTGACCTAAAATTACAAAAAACACGATTTTTAAAACCTGCATACATGTGGATGTGTGTGGATATGTTTCTCATTAAAAAAAAAACCCAAATCCACCTTTAAAAAAACATTCACCAACATTTTCTAAGCTCCACTTGATATTTTTAAACCAGAATAAAGAAAAAACTCGTGATAGACACAACACGAAAACCAAAAACCAGCAAAAACATGAAAAAACAGCGTCTTTTTCACTCACTTTCTCTCCCCAAAAAATGCAAAAACATAAAAAAACTGCACTTTTTTCACTCACTTTCTCTCCCAAAGTAAATCTCCGGAAAAACTCGTGATAGACACAAAACGACAACCAAAAAGATGAAAAAAATGCATTTTTTCACTCACTTTCTCCCCCCAAAAAATGCAAAAAACATGAAAAAAATGCTTTTTTTCACTCACTTTCCCTCCCAAAAAAATCTCCGTGAAAACTTGTGATAGACACAAAACGACAACCAAAAACCAGCAAAAACATGAGAAAACTGCATTTTTTCACTCACTTTCCCTCCCAAAAAAAATATCCGGAAAAACTCGTGATAGACACAAAACGACAACCAAAAACCAGCAAAAACATGAAAAAACTGCATTTTTTCACTCACTTTCTCCCAAAAAAAAAAAAATCTCCGCTTTCGCCTTGCCGCTTTCCTCCAACCAAGGCCAGCCAAGAGACACTTCACCTCGCACCCGCGCACACATGGAGTCCTGGCCAACACACACACACACACACACACACACACACACACACACACTTCACCATACACTCCTCTAACACACGCTATACACACCCAACGGAGTAACTGGCACTCCAGTATTTAACCACCCACTCAGAGAAAAAATAAATGGTGAGAGCGGCACGCACGCACACTTGACACCAGATATGTATCGGCATCCCATATGCTTACTGGGTATAACGACTCATCAATGTCAGATATGGAAGTTATCACACACACACACACACACACACACACATATTTTTAAAGATGGAGAATACATATGTAGCACATGTGTGTTAATAAGCATGTTATTACATCCCGATGTTATACAAAGAGATTAATATCATTGTTGTGGATGTAATTACAAGACAAGAGTAGTAATATATGCTTTAAGGATGAAAAAATGTCATGTTAAATTTACTATGTCATGATTTTTTTTTAAATTGGGATTATATAAGGGTTTTAGGTCGGTTTTTATTTTAATATTAAGCAGGGGGGAAATGGAAAAGCACTATCAAGACTATAAGAGGCGGTTAAAATGTGCGAACACAGCCGTGTACGGCTGTTTTATTTTTTTTAAACACTTTTTACAGTGGGGCTTGATTTATTTTATGATGTGATCTATTTTACGATTTCTTCCTATTAAAATTAACTCTTTCAGGGTTTTTATATTGGTGTATTGTTAAAATGGCTTATTATATTTTGTGCATAAATGTTTTTGAAATAAAATACTTCCAAAAACTTGACAATACAATTTGCTTAAAACCCTCGACACTATAAAAAATGACAGTATCATTTTGCATGTAAAAAATATGTTTTTTTGCCATATTTTTGTTGTTTTTTGTATTTTAAAAAGCTGTTTAAAGGTTTTTTTAATGCATTTAAAGTATGATGGAATAAATATGGCTGTTGTTTTGAAATAAAACATTTTGGGGGGTTTTAAAGGGGTAAAAATGAACCAAAAACAAGTCTACCTATAGTCAACCTATCACACTTGATAGAAAACCGTGCTACAGCACCCTCGCAGGCAAAGAAGGGGAGACGTTTTTTTCTTTAGATATCACGTGCACGCGCGCGCACGTGCATGTGCGCACGCACTAACGAGTTTTGACGCTGTTCCTCAAGGGGAGCTCATTTGCCGCAGAGTCGGCCCTGCGCAAAAACCGCAAAAAAATCGGAGAGGAAAAAAAAAAAGAGGCGCTTGCTTGGTTGTAAACTTTGCAATGGTCGATTTTACGACTACAAATCGATGGCCTTCATTTAAATGTTTGTCTTTTCCTCATTTTCAGGAGGTGAAATCGTCATTTGGGCTGTTTTATTCGACGATTTTGCTCGTTTTTTTTTTAAGGAATGCAATCGAGGCCAATTCATTGATCGGTTTCTTGTTTATGAGCCTCCTGTGCGGCCCTTTTTTTTTTAAAGAAAAGACATCGAATTGTAACTTATTTACAATTTTAGGAACTAAAATAAAAGCGAGGTGAACATCAGAGCATCTTATTAAATCCAATTCAAATGTTTAATTGCTTTTTATAACGTCAAATCCCTTCCTTAAATCATTTTAATTCCACACTTTCACACAAAAAAAAACGTCTTTTCCACCTCTCCTAAATACAAAATTAATATCTTTAACATAACACACACTCCAAAACCGAATTCTTCCACTTTCTAAACCCAATTTACATCATTTCCCCAACATTAAAAACGCATCTTTCCTTCTTTTTAGCCTTTTTATTTCCTCACAGGCACCTAAAATAAGGTAAAACATAACCATAACGAAAAATATGACAAGAAAAATCAGTGATCTCAGATTTTCAGGACCCCCCTCGACCACAACACCCCCTTAAATAAAGGTAAGGGTCCCTTTTTATCCCAAATACACCTGACAACCTCATTTAATTCCGCACAGTAGTGCATTAAAAATGATGAAACGTCAGGATTTATAACTTGCATCACATTTCATACTTTTAGATGAGTCCCCCAAGTTGGAATGGTCGCACCCCCCATACACCCCCCCCCCCCCCCCCCCACACACACACACACACACACTGTTATTGCGCAACCGTGACAACATGTGCCTGGTACCGCTGATGGACTCCAAGCCAACCAGCATCCTCAATCTTCACTTTCTCCCCCTCACACACACACACACACACTACACCGTATCACCCCCCCCCACATCCCCCCTAATTTTTTTCTACAAACGAACCGAAACTTCAATCGCAAAACTCAACAAAATCAAACAAAACCAGCAATTTCCCGAGCGTATAAGATCTCATAAACCTCCAACAAATCGATCAAAAGATCCCCGAAAAAGAAGTAAAAAAAGTCAGGCATAACGTCCTCCGAACCCCCGGACAATCGGCACTCGCTTACGGACACGCGCGCTCACTTAGCCGCGCCGGGGGCTCTCTTTCTCGGCCACGTCAAGTCAACTTCACCGCAACGTCTTCCGAAGCTCCGGACAACCGGCGCTCGCTTACGGACCTGCGCGCTTACTTTGCCGCGCCGGGGGCTCTCTTTCTCGGCTACGTCAAGTCAAACCTACCGCTCTCCGGACATGGAGGTGATGGAAAAAACTCGATTTTTTTTTTAATAATTCACGAAAACAAGCAAGTTTAGAGTTCTTAAATCTACCTAAACGTGTTGTTTAGACTTTGTATAAGTAAGTGTATGTTAGTGAACTCGATTTTTAACACTTTTAGGGAAGAACGAGATAGATCGCGAGAAGTTTGAAATCAGCAGCAGAGAAAGAGTTATAAAAAAGTTGCTTTCTTACCTGCTGGGACATTCTGTAAAGAAGATTGCCGTCAGTGCTCTGCTGCTGCCATGTCCCCATGAAGCCTGGCTGCTCGGCACTAGGCGGTCTGGTACTGAACTGCATGGAGCTCTCACCGGCTCCCCCGGAGCTTCGAACGGAGGGCTCACTCTCTCCGCACTCGGCCCGAGGAGGAGTCGGCAGCGGAGGAGGCGGCGGCGTGCTGCGGGGCGTCTCCGGGTCACTGCCGGTGGTCGTGGCGGTGGCGGCAGCGGCTGTGGTGGGCTCCTGTGGGGCTGTGCGGCGCTCGCTGCTGCCTCTCACATCTGCCTCTTTGGACTGGATGAAGGGAGAGGGAGAGAAACAGGGCGGAGGAGGGATAGGAGGGGGGTGGTAAATAAAAGGTGGCCGGCTTACTCCTTATGCACGCGCCCTATTTCATTTTTTTTTAAAGAAAGGGGTGGGAAACCTACAAGCGGCCTCGAGTTGGGAAGTGATGGGCACTCATACATAAAAAAAAACACTCAAAAGTGCGTGAAAGCGATCATAAGGAACGCGTCTTACCATCAAACTCAGTGTGCGTCCCAGCTAAAGTGAAGATGACGACTGTCTGTCTTCCTCTGTCTACTTTTTCTGCGATCCGTGTCCCCCACCCTCCCCTTAAAAGATGGCTTTCCCAGGTCCGTTCCTTCTACTGTCTAGTCCGGAGAGAAAGTGGACCCTCAGTCCTCACGACTCGCTTCTCCGGACATAGAGATGCTCAATGACATGGAGGCACACACATAGACATGCACACATAAACACATACACATACACGCACATCAGCTTGCTTGCTTGCTCTCTCTCTCTTTCTTTCTCTCTCTCTCTCTTTCTCTCTCGCTTCTTCTATCTCACACATACACCTCCTCAGCTCAGGGGAAAGGGGGCGGGGGCAAAAGGGAGAGGGGGTAGGGGGGGGAGGTAAAGGGGGTGGAGGGTCCTACTGCCTCATTACCATGTTTGCTGGGAGCGTCTCGGTGAGTCCCCCCCAGTGGGACTGTCCCGATACAGACTCTCACATATATGCAGCTTGTAAAGGGAAAATATTGCGATCAAGTAATACATGATGGTTTTTTTTTTTTTTTTTTTTTTTGTATGCCATTTTTAGGGGGTGGGGGTGTATGGAGGGGAGGTTTTTTGGGGGGGTGGAGGTGAAATGTGGAGAGGTAGATGGTGGTTTGGTTTTTTTTTTGGATGTCATTGGCAGTTTATGAATAAATCAAGTATAGAATATGAAGTACTGATATGGTGGCATTATTATGGATGTAAAGGGAGGGTGATGTCCAAGTTATTTGAAGTGGGAGAGTATGGGTAAGTAAATTTGGGGGTTGAAATTGATTGAGGGGTTTAAATAAATGGATGGAGTTTAAAAAAAACATTTTTTTTTATCAAAATCAATTATATAAAGTGTTTTTTTTTAAAGCCGTCCATTTTTTACATTCAAATTGTACAAATTTAGAGTCAAAAGACATGTTTCATGACCAACAATGCGCAAATATACTGAACTTATACTAAAATACTACTAAAAAATCTACTAAAATACCCCCAAAACAATTAAATCATTAAAAAATACTTCTCCATATTTATTTTGCATCAAAATTACCTCATTATTTCCTCTTAAAAATACATTTTCAAACACGCTCATCCTTAAAAAATGTCTATTTCACAAGCCTATCTATTCAACCCAAAAGAACCCCCCCCCCCCCCATCACACACAAAAAAAATCAATAGACATATTCTAACGATAAAACCCTCCGCCTTTGTTTGACTTTGCGCGACTCTAATGAGAGACTAATGGAACGCCGGCAGTCTGCCACTAGCGCTCACACATTGCCCCCCCCCCCCCCCCCACACCCACCTAACCCCCCGTAGAGGCCCTCGAATTTTAATTAAGAAAAAAATGAGGAAGAGGTTCCATTTTAGCCAAATTGGTCCCCACAGCAGCAGTAGCAGTCAAAAAATCAGGGGGGGGGGGGGGGGGGGGGGCGCACTCATACAAACACAGTCGAGAATTACATATGCTAAGTCGCGTCTTAAAGTCTCACTATTCGGGATTTTTTATGCAAAAATTTGAGTAGAGTATTTAAAAGTAAAGTATTAAGACTACTATAGATTTATAAGAATTGAAATTTGACCTAAAACAATGTTAAGGGTCGTAAAAAGTGATGATTTCTTCAGGGAAAGGTATGTACTTGTTGTTTTTACCGTGTGGTGTGTTGCAATATGAATTTTAATCGATTTTAATGAGAAATTTTAGTGTAAAAACTCAAAAACAGAGACAAAAAATATCCTTGAATTTTCTGAATATTAAATATCAACCCTCAAGTCTACAAACATGGCGACACTAGCTAAATCCTGCAGTTAGCCTGCATGCTAACCTTCCAACAATTGTTTTAAGTGAACTTTACCCCTAAAAAAGAACAAATTTCATTAGCCAAAAGTCATTTGCCAGAAGACCAGAGTACAAAACAGCTTAATCGGACAGAAAATTTGGAAGAAAAGGCTGACATCAACAACGTTAGAGCAATTTTCTCCACAACACGAAGAGAAAATTTGTACAAAAAAGGGCTTACATCGGCAGTGTTGGAGCAATTTCTTCCTACATAAGACATATTAAGCATTTTGGGCTAAAACAATTGAAACGCTAGCCCGCTAATGAAACTAAACGGAAGAAAACGCAGTGTCGGAAGAAGCTAACACTTGTTAGCAACGTTGGCTAACAGCCAAAATGGGTGTAAAGCAGTTTTTTGCTGTATTTTAGAAAGAAAAGTACTACAGTGAGTTCTACCAATAGAAGTTTGTTAATTTGTGCTATGCTAAGTATCAAAATAATCGAAAATGTATAAGGAATTCCAAGAAATATGTATATAGACTTATATTTTTACGACAAACATTGCTAAAGCTAACGCTATGTTCGGATGAAAAGTTAAATATTCACAAAAAAATGTCTCAAACAAGATTAAATGCAATTTTTGGTGTATGCTAACCTTACAATGCTAATTGTCAAAGTCAAACAACTTCTGTTAACATTACAATTTTTCATATGTTAAATATTGTGTTTTCTGGGCTTTTTCTAATTGACAATAACAGTTAGCATAGCATTTTTTGGGAGGCTGGAAATTAGGTACCACTAGGTGGCAGTGTGACTATGACCGCAAATGAATGTTGGTCTATTTATGCCAAAAATTTGGGTTATAGGAACAAAACTGGTTCGTAAATGGCGGACTGAATTAAAATCAATGGCGATAAAACGCAATCCGTACCGAACTGACGCTAATAAGACAAAAAGCGACATGACGGACGCCGCCATTGCACCAGAAATACTCCCGCCAAAGGCCACCAGAAGCCCCCCCCGCCCCCCAGGGAGGAAAGGGTCCATGACCGACGCCGTATAATTAACTAGAGCCTCGGCTACGGATCAATTACCAGACAAGCAAGTGATAGGCCAATCAATGGAAGATCATCAGCCTCGTTATCAGTGTTGCAACTCATTAGAGCAAAAGTGAGGTGGGAAGAAAGGCAGATGACTTGGGGGGGCGGGGGTCGAGGGGGGGTCGCTTCGGGTGGCTTTTGTGTGTGTTGGTGGCAGGGGGAAACGTCCCTGGATCGAAGCAAGAGTGGCTGTGAGGTTAACACTCTGCCACCGCGTCTTTATTCCCAAGATGGGGGTACGGGGAAATGTGATGCTAACGCTAACTGTCAAAAACATGTTGATGTTTGTTTGGTAATTCGCAGCTGCCAAATGCGACCAATCTTCTTTAGTTTACTATGTCAGTCTTTGGTAGTGAATAAGCATTTTGTATTAAAACTATAGAAATCACATAGAAAATAAAGCAATGTTTTTTTTAAAGCAATTTATATGAAAAAAAAACTATTGTTTTGGGCTATGGCAAGGGTGTCAGACTCGGTTTGGTCCGTGGACTATTTTAGATATAATATTTAGATTTTTTTTTATATAAATGGATTAAATGAACTGGATTAAAATCCCTGAATATTCAATTTTTTTAAATATATATAACAATGTTTATTTTAGCTTTTTTAAATATATTTTTAGATTTTACAAAATGATTTTTGAACTAAAAACACAGAAAATGGATTAAAAAAAATTACTTTCTCGGACCGCACAAAATGATGAGGCGGGCCAGATTTGGCCCGCAGGCCACCACTTTGACACCGGTAGTCTATGAGTTGCCATTTTAACTCATTTCGAATCGCAACGTTATATTCTGAATAAGTTTTGCATTTTTAAAAGTGAGTTGTAGGGGGTGCTGGAGCCTATCCCAGCCAACTATAGACACCAAGTAGGGGATAGACTGATTAATTGGGCAGCCAATCACAGAGCAGAAGAAGACAAACAACCATTCTCTTGTAGCTAACAGCAATTTAGCATGTTCAACCATGTATCTTAGCATATTTTTGGGAAACCAGATTACCCGGTTAAACCCACTTGGGTTCAAACCCTCGACCCCAGAACTGCGAGTCCAACACTTTAACCACTTTACCACTGTGATCATTTCTAAAACTTCCCAACAAATTTCCGCATAAACCCTCACCTCCAAAACATTCACATTACAATTTCCCAAACTATAAGTACCTATGCAAGTCAAAAATACCCAAAATACATATTTTCAATGATACTACATTATTAAAATAGCCCAAAAACTCCAATCAAAACGGACATCATCAATGCCACCCCGACAAATAACCACCAAAAAGCCGATATTCCCAATCTCCGCCAAAAAGAAGTCCTTAGAGAGAAGGATCATGTGTCCACGTCTCATTACGAGGAGACCTTGGGGTGCCCCCGCCGCCGCCGCCGCTCTACCCGCAATCACAAGCAAAATGGCGTCATGTGATGTCCTTTGGCTCCTTCGGCAAACAGTGACACTTCTATACCGGTGCCATCTGATCGACACGCCGCGCCCCGTCACATGGCCCATTTACGTTCCCCGGGGGGCACGGATCGGGTCACCGGCAGTGGCAGCCCTGTACCGTGAACTCGCGGACATTTTGCTTGAATTTCAAGGAGGCGGGGCCAAAATGTGGTCCAAAAAAACACATTTGAAACTAACGTTTAGGCATTCTGGTATAAAATAATCCGGGTTGTGCTTATTATGGGAAATGTGATGCGTTCACTTGGAATAGTTTTTTTTTTTTTTGGCTGATTTTGTTATTGTTTTTGTTCCACTTTTGGCTTTTTGGAATAAATTAGGCCATTTTTTAGAAGGGATTATTTTGACATATTGTTGAACATTTTGACGTTTTTTTGTGATTTGTTGAATAAATTAATGGAAATTATCACCCAAAATACTGCAAAAAATTAGAATAATACTATGAAAGGAACTGTATATAGTTCTATATATATAGTAAGAAATAGCAGTTCTAAATATAATCAATTTGCTTTTATGGAGGATTATAGTGGGTCAATATTTTTTTGGGGAAAACTTTGAATATGTTTTTTTAAATGGATAAAATAATACGAAAAATGAAAAGAATATTGTCTATGTTAGAACATTTACTATTAAGAGCATGAACTAGAAACTTGAGTTCAAAAAAACTTAAAGTACTCGGTAATGTAAAACAAAAACAACTTTTTGCTCAATTTTTTTAGTTAAAATATTTCCAAATATACGAAAACAACTTTTTTCCTCAATTTTTTTAGTTAAAATATTTTAAAACACAGTCAAACCTAATATAACCACAAAAATAATTTAACCCAGCCTCCCTCTTATAAAAACAAACAGCGAAAAAAGTAAATAAATAAAATAAAGTTAAAAAAACAGCAAACATTTACACTCTAAAAATTCCCCCAAAAACTTATATAATACACTAACCCATTAACTACATCACCCCTAAAATACATCTCCACCATATCTTAAAATATCTCATAACTCACTCTAGCCTTACAAAGTACTTTAAAAAAAACATAAAAAACTGACAAAAAAGTCTCAAAAAATTCTCTCAACTTTTCAGTAGACATAAAACATGATAATGAGGATAAAGTTGGAATTCCGTCACTTGGCATAGGCGCGCCTATGAATCTGACGACCCCCCCCCCCCCCCCTATTGGAATCTCCCCTCCTTCCCACTCACACACTTGGCTAAACCCCCCCCCCCCCCCCCCCCCATCCTAATCATCTCCACCCTCATTTAGTAGCAGTACTTTCTCCTCTCCTCAGCTCATCAGACAGGCCTCAGACCTCATCACCTCATGGCCGCCGCATGGCCGCATCTCCTCGCCTCCATCGTCCTCTCCCACTGACCCGTACTCACCCCCCCCCCCCCCCCCCTAGTCACAGGGCCTTGTGTCTCTACCTGCCAGGCTCCCTGACAGCCCCCTCCCTACCCCGTCCCTCCCGAGAGGAGAGACCGCCTGACCATCCGGAACGCTGCCGTGGCAACCCCTGCCAAGCCCCACCCCCCAAACCCCCTCCTCATCCTCCTCATCCTCACCCATCTCGAAAAACCACAGAGAATTGGACAAAGTGCTTCTTTCAACTTTTCTTTTCTTTCTCATTATTTCTCATTCGGGTGGAGAGTGGTTTATGGCGTTGGACTCAAAGTTCTGGGTTCAAATCCAAGGTTGGGCTACCTGTCTGGAGTTTGTATGTTCTACCCCAGGGCTTGCGTGGGTTTTTTGCTTTCTTCCCACATTCCAAAAATATGTATGGTTGTATGCTATAAATTAAGGCTGTCAAAGAGAAGGCCCGCGGGCCAAATCTGGGCCGCCAGATCATTTTGGGTGGTCCGAGAAAGTAAATTATGAGTGCTGACTTTTATGTTTTAGGATTAAATTCAAATGAGGAGTATAGATGTATATTAAATTTCATGATTGTCCCCTTTTTAAATCAATAATTGTCATTTTTAATCATTTTTTGGTGTTTTTAGGTCAAAAATAATGTTGTAAAATCTAAAAATATATTTAAAAAAAGCTAAAACAAACATTGTTTGAGATCTATAAAAAACAGAATATTAAGGGCTTTTAATCCAGTTCTTTTAATCAATTTATGAAAAAAATCTAAACATTATAATAATATGATATTAATAATTATAATATCTAAAATGGTCCGGCCCACATAAAATCGAGTTGACATTAACTCGGCCCGCGAACCAACCCTTGACACCCTTCCTCAAAATCACCCCTAGTTTATTTGCCTCTTTCTGCCCTATGATTGGCTAGCCACTAATTCACAACAAAGTCAGCTCAGATATACTCCAGCACCCCCATATCACATTAAAATCTGGGATGAACGTGGGATGAAACCAGAGCACCCAAAGAAAACCCACACAACCCCAGGGAAAACATCCAAACTCCCCACAGTGAAAACCCACCCGGGAATCGAACCCACGACCCCAAAACTGTAAGCCCATCTCACTTTTAAACTTCATTTCCAATCAAAACTGACAAAACCCTTTAAAAAGCCACCTGCAAACTCAAAAATTCCTCCCGGTTGCGTCGTTTTTTGTTTTTCCGGCGCGCGGGGGGTGCGGTGGGCAACCAGCTGTGCTCCGTCGTGAGCTGGTGAAGTAATGGGAACCACATATTAAATATCCCCCCCGCCCGGCTAACTATGAGGAAGAAGGAAGTCCACAAATGCTTTTGATAACGACAAAAAAATGACATCACACGAGCTGGGAGACATTCCCGAACAAAAACGGGAAAAAATGGAGTAGGGGGGGGGCAACATGTGGGTAATATTAGGGGGTGGAGTGTTTATTTACGGCATCCACGACAAGGAACATAACCGCGAATGAGATGACAAACATGCTAGCGAGTTAGCGATGTTGCTATAAAATTTTATGTTGATTTACGGAACGTTCAAATAAAAACAGACGTTTTGGGTTTGGGGCTGTTTTGAGGCAAAGTGGATTGGACGTCATTGGCTGTCATTGAAGGGGAAAAGATGGAATTTTAATGGAGAAATGAGTGTTAGAAACAATGATGGTTTGGCCATCAGGTTTCAATTACAGGGGAGTGAGTGAGGGTTAAGTGAACATTAAGTGGTATTAAAATATATAGCAGGTCAGTGGCTGGGAAAGCCTTTGTTGGAAAAACTCTGGTTTATTAACACTGGTTTGCCATTATTGTGAGTGTGTTTGGTTTTGGAGTATTTGGAAGGAATTGATGTTCAAATAAGGTGCTTTTGTATATTGTTAATGGAATAATTTGGTAAGATAAGCTTTGAAATGTGAATGAAAAATAAAGGTGTGTGTCAAAGGGGTGGTTGGGGGGCCAAATCTGGTTCGTTGTATTATTTTGTGTGGCCTGGGACAGTGAATTATGAGGGGTGAGTTTTTGTTTTGGGTTAAATTAAAATGGAGAGTATAGATGGATGTTAAATCATGTGATTTTTCTCGCATTTAAATTGATAATTGTGATTTTTTAATCATTTTTTCGGTGTTTTTGGTTAAAAAATATTTTGAGAAATCTAAAAATATATTTTAAAAAAGCTAGAATAAACATTTTTTTTAAATCTATAAAAAATGGAATATTCAGGGTTTTAATCCAGTTCTTTAAATCCAGTTCTTTGAATCCAGTTCTTTAAATCCAGTTCTTTGAATCCAGTTCTTTAAATCCAGTTCTTTGAATCCAGTTCTTTAAATCCAGTTCTTTAAATCCAAATATAAAAATCTAAATATTATATCTAAAATGGTCCGGCCCACATACAATCAAGTTAATCAAAACTAAAAGTGATTAATTGTTTTTCTTTTTGTGCCCTGCGATCATGTTAGCTGGCTCCAGCACCCCCGCAACCATTATGAGGATAAGCAGTACCAATAATGAACAAATTAATCATTGTTGTGTGAAAATCTATGAATAAAAGCTTTAAGTGATTTTGTTGTGCTCTGCGATCAGGGTAGTTGACTGGGATAGGCTCCAGCACCCTCCGCGACCCTTATGAGGATAAGCAATTTGAAGAATGAACAAATTAATCATGTAATTGTTGTGTAAAAATCTTTGAATTAAAGCTATAAGTGATTTTTTGTACTCTGCGATCACGGTAGTTGACTTTGATAGGCTCCGGCACCCCCCAGTTTGTAAAATGAATGAATCATTTAACTGGAGTCTAAAAATCTGTGACAGTTTGACATAAAAAGACTCAAATAAAGAATTCGGATCTGTTTGAATGTCTATAAATCGACTACAAGAAAAACTGTCAATTATTCGATTACCCGCATATTCCCAGAGGCGACAGGCATAACGGGGTCGTGAATGGACGCCAAAAAGGGGAGGGGGGGGGGGGCAGGGTAAGGGGACGAAGGCAAGGGCTAAATTATTAACTTCACTTTGAGACGCACATATGCGGCGAGAGGGTAAAAGCATTAGAGCATTTAGCCCCCTGAATGCACCCGACAAGTCGACTACAAGCAAAGCCGCGTCAAAATCATCAAACCGGGCCCGAGGCTCTTAAAATTTTTACGCCCCGTCTTAAAGGGACGCCGCCCCGGCCCCGGAGGCTTTCTCGGAGTGAGTGGCCCTGTCATCGCGGCCGTCGTCTACCATAAATAAGTAACGACGCTAAGCGGGTGGCGGCGGCGTCTAACTTGGCTGTGAACATTGGCCAAAACGACGAGGCGGCGGCGACCGTCGCTGGGGGTGTGCCGAAGTCGCCCTTGGCTCACTTAGGGTGGTGCGCCTGGCCTCCATTTTTTTTCCCTGAGAACGCCGACATCTTTAATTTGCTACATCAGGAGACTGGGAGGACGGGTTAGTTAGCTTCTTTTGGACTCGGGCGTCCATTTTAAGACGGACCAGAGGGGGAGAGGAAGCAAGGGCACGGCTGAGTGACGGTGATAAGGCGTTGGATTGAAGTGTGTTGGTAATTAGGGTTGGGCGATATGTCTTTAAGTACTGCAAAGTCAGTAGGTTTACAATACAATCGAGTTCGGTGATTGTGTCATTGGAAAAGTATATCACAAATGTACGATCGACTCACAGGATTGGAGCGCCGTCAATGGTACTGAAGATGAGGCAGTTAGAAATTGAATATAAATTAGGATTGAAGTTAGAAATGAGAAATTTCCTTAATACAGGATGAATAAATCTAAATTGAATCCTAATCAAATCCAAATTGAATCCAAATCCAACTCAAATCCAAATCAAATCCAACTCAAATCCAATCTAATCCAAATGAAATTCAATCAAATCCAAATCAAATCCAAATCAAATCCAAATCAAATCCAAATCGAATCCAAATCAAATCCAAATCAAACCCAAATCAAATCCAAATCAAATCCAAATCAAATCCAAATCGAACCCAAATCAAATCCAAATCAAACCCAAATCAAATCCAAATCAAATCCAAATTAAATCCAAATTAAATCCAAATTAAATCCAAATCAAATCCAAATCCAATCTAATCCAAATCAAATCTAATCTAATCCAAATCAAATCGAATCCCAATCGAATCCCAATCGAATCCCAATCGAATCCCAATCGAATCCCAATCGAATCCCAATCTAATCCAAATCAAATCCAAATCAAATCCAAATCAAATCCAAATCTAACCCAAATCTAATACAAATCTAATCCAATTCTAATCCAATTCTAATCCAATTCTAATCCAATTCTAATCCAATTCTAATCCAATTCTAATCCAATTCTAATCCAATTCTAATCCAATTCTAATCCAATTCTAATCCAATTCTAATGTAATGTAATATAATGAAATGTATTGCAATGTAATGTCATTTAATGTAATCTAATGTGATGTAAATGTGATGTAATATAATGTAATGTAATGGTAATCTAATTCTAGTCTAAAGCATTTCATTCTGGAACCTACAAAATGCCACGACCCAGCGGGTTCACACGTTTGACACCACGACACGATGTCAACGTGACGTGAAACACCGCAAAAATACCCTTCGTTTTCCGCGCACGTCGGTGCGTGTGCGGCCACGCTCGCGGCGAGGCCGTCTAATTGCGAGTGGAGACTCCTTTAATTAACACGCAGAGAGAGTCTCGGGGGGGACGCGGGGGTGCTTCAGGAAGCGCGCATGTGTGACCGGTTCCTTCGCCGCCAACCTGCGGGACGCTAATCAGAGCCTTTTAAGTCGTGCCATGTTAGCGCCGGAGGATTCGCACAAGACACCATTTTATTTATTTATCTTTAATTCAGGACAAAATAAATCAAACTTTCGAGCTGATTCAGGATTATTTGTTGTTTTTAGCCTTTAGCATGTGTTTACATCTGTTTATTAAACTCCGCCCACTAAGTCTAAAGGAAAAAAATATAGCATTAAACTCCACCCACTAAATTTAATAGAGAAAATAGCATTAAACTCACCCACAAAATATAAGAAAAAAATAGCATTAAACTCCACCCACTAAATAAAAAATTTAATTAGACTCCACCCACTAAATAAAAAAATGCATTAAACTCCACCCACTAAATTTAAAAGAAAAAATAGCATTAAACTACGCCCACTAAATTTTAAAGAAAAATAATTGCATTAAACTCGACCCACTAAATTTTAAAGAAAAAATAACATTAAACTCCACCCACTAAATTTTAAAGAAAAAAACATTAAACTCCGCCCACTAAATTTAAAAGAAAAAAATTGCATTTTTGGATCTAGTAATGAGTCGAAAAATTGCATTAAACTCCGCCTACTAAATTTAAAAGAAAAAAATGTCATTTTTAGATCTAGCGATGAGTCAAAAAATCAATTTTTTTGGGGGGTGCAATGCTCCAAAGACCAGAGATGGCGCTATACTGGCATGGAAGACCTTCTTCCACCAGAGCTCATCAGTCAGTTGTCAAGTGTCCTAAAAAAATGGCGGTGGCAACAATTTGGCATGGCTACTTCCTATTTGGAAAGCAGTAATTATTCATTAGAAGAGCGATGCCTTCCAGGACGCAAGGAAGGAAGGAAGATTGATACACTTTGATATGCGCTGCGTTGTAATCCGTCTTTGGCAGACGCTCCAAATTGGCAAAAAAAGAGAATGTTGAGCTATTTTAAAAGCCAAAATGAACAAGATGAATGACAATGAAAAGACGTTATAACCTCAGTTTCAAACCCGGATTTGCAAAGTGACGCCCTAGATTCCAAATTCTAAACTTCCAAAGTGACCCAAAAATATTTTATTTTTGCGCGATGACAGTTAAAAAACATTTTTGCTACTAATAACTATGCTAAAGGCAAAATGATTAGCAATTTTAATGAATTAGCTTGGACCAAATTGTCAGATTTTTTAAAGTTTTTACAGAAAAAAAATGTCTGATTCATTTCACAATAATGTGGATATGATCATTGTTTTTGAGCAAAAAAGACAAATGAACGTATTAATAAAAAAATGTTTGTAAGATTTTTTTTAAATGGATTAAAATAACTGGAATAAAATCCCTGAATATTCATTTTTTTACAGATCTAAAACAATGTTTATCTCAGATTTTTTTAAATATATTTTTGGATTTTACAAAATGATTTTTGAACTAAAAACAGAAAAAAATGATGAAAAAATGACAATTATTGATTTAAAAAGGGGGAAAATCAGGAATTTTAATATACATCTATACTCTTCATTTTAATTTCATCCAAAAACAGAAAGTCGGCACTCATGTTTAACTTAAGGAATTTCACATTTATACGCAAGTTCAATTTTTCATCTTGTTCATTTTATATATATTTTTTGGTGATTTCCAAGCGAGTTTTGATACAAAAAACTCGTAACTTGGTCGACCAAGTAAACAAAGTCATGACAGCACTTGACATGGTTTTTGTTCCAACTACTGGTGTCGTCAACCTGTTCTGTTTTTATTTATTTTCTGATCCTACTTGTCTGATCCTGGTTTTTTCGCCCTCTCCTCGCTTGGTTTGTTTTGGCGGTGTACCTTGCAGGGAGGGATTAACATCATCCCAATCGTGCCGAGTCATGCGACAAAAAAATATGGCACCTGATTTCACCTCGCTTAGGGCACGGGTGGACTCAAACAAACACTCCTTGGAATTCCTGGGCTTGTTTCAGAGTGCTTGGCTTTGGTGACTAAACCATGATATTCTACTACTAGTCATGGTATTAGTTTAAATGAATTGGTGTCAATGACATGAAATTTCAAGATAAAATTATGGCAATTATTGAGAGTTATTGAGGGCTATAACTAGTGTATTTATATTTGTATTTGTTTTATTATACGTCATTTTTTGATTATTTAACCAGCTATTCTACCATGCACGTGTGGGAGAAAACTGGAGAACATTCAATGTCCACATGGGAAGGAAGGGAATTGAACCCACGGTCAGAAAACTGCGAGGCAGACCTACTAACCATTTAAAAAAAATATTTGTTTTTGATTATTTAACTAGCTAGACCACCACGCACGTGTAGCAGAAAATGGAAAACACGCAAAGTCCACACGAGAAAGGTCGGAATTGAACCCACGGTCAAAAAACTGCGAGGCAGACCTACTAACCATTTTAAAAAATAAAATAAAAAATGATTATTTAACCAGCTAGCCTACCAAGCACATGTGGGAGAAAACTGGAGAACATTCAATGTCCACATGGGAAGGAAGGGAATTGAACCCACGGTCAGAAAACTGCGAGGCAGACCTACAAACCATTAAATTTTTTTTTAAAAATAAAGTTATTTAACCAGCTAGTCTACCATGCACATGTGGGAGGAAACTGGAGACCGTGCAAAGTCCAAATGGGAAGGAACGAAATTGAACCCACGGTCAGAAAACTGCGAGGCAGACCTACAAACCATTAAAAAATTAAAAAAAATAAAGTTATTTAACCAGCTAGCCTAGCAAGTACATGTGGGAGAAAACTGGAGAACATTCAATGTCCACATGGGAAGGAAGGGAATTGAACCCACGGTCAGAAAACTGCGAGGCAGACCTACAAACCATTAAAAAATTTAAAAAAATAAAGTTATTTAACCAGCTAGCCTACCAAGCAAATGTGGGAGAAAACTGGAGAACATTCAATGTCCACATGGGAAGGAAGGGAATTGAACCCACGGTCAGAAAACTGCGAGGCAGACCTACAAACCATTAAATTTTTTTTTAAAAATAAAGTTATTTAACCAGCTAGTCTACCATGCACATGTGGGAGGAAACTGGAGACCGTGCAAAGTCCAAATGGGAAGGAACGGAATTGA
This sequence comes from Stigmatopora nigra, assembly GCF_051989575.1. Taxonomy (NCBI): domain Eukaryota; kingdom Metazoa; phylum Chordata; class Actinopteri; order Syngnathiformes; family Syngnathidae; genus Stigmatopora; species Stigmatopora nigra. Next base: position 14,163,422 of record NC_135513.1, read on the forward strand.
ACCCACGGTCAGAAAACTGCGAGGCAGACCTACAAACCATTAAAAAATTAAAAAAAATAAAGTTATTTAACCAGCTAGCCTAGCAAGTACATGTGGGAGAAAACTGGAGAACATTCAATGTCCACATGGGAAGGAAGGGAATTGAACCCACGGTCAGAAAACTGCGAGGCAGACCTACAAACCATTAAAAAATTTAAAAAAATAAAGTTATTTAACCAGCTAGCCTACCAAGCAAATGTGGGAGAAAACTGGAGAACATTCAATGTCCACATGGGAAGGAAGGGAATTGAACCCACGGTCAGAAAACTGCGAGGCAGACCTGCAAACCATTAAAAAAAATAAAAAATAAAAAAAAAGAAAATGTTATTTAACCAGCTAGCCTACCATGTACATGTGGAAGAAAACTGAAGAACATGCAAAGTCCACACGGGAATGGCCGGAATTGAACCCACGGCCAGAAAACTGCGAGGCAGACCTACAAACCATTTTTTTTTTTTAGAAAATGTAAAAAAATAAAGTTATTTCACCAGCTAGCCTACCAAGTACATGTGGGAGTAAACTGGAGACCCTGCAAAGTCCAAACTGGAAGGACCGGAATTGAACCCACGGCCAGAAAACTGCGAGGCAGACCAACAAACCACTAAAAAACATTTTTTGCTTAACATAGTGTATTTTCTCTATTCTATCCACACAACCAAGCTAAAAGCCCACCTTGGCGGTCCATTTTAGCCCCTCCTCCCCCACCCCCACGGTCGCAAGTAACGACGCACGGCGTGGGCCGCGGCCTCATCGAAGCCGAGAGCCACGCGGGACGACTCCCGAAAGATTGCCGTGAGTGGTTTTGCGTGTGCGGGCGTCCTGGCGGAGTGGCTGTCACCGTATCAGCCAGATAAGGCGGCGTGCGGCAGCCGTTGGCGGTAATGATGCTGGGACCACTGAGGCGAGTTTAGGGGAGGGTGCCGTTTCCTGCTGATCTCATCACAACACGGTCGCACAACAACCTCTTTGCACACCAAAGACACCAAAGCGCACAAACAAACACTCTTCAAGTACTAGGGGAGGTTTTGCTTGGACTTGGGTTAAGTCTTGTACTTTAAATATGTATATATATACACTCACATATAAAGAATTGTATGTTTATATTGTATATGTTAGAGTATGTTAGAAGGCCAAAGTAGCTGTAAATAGTGGCATTTTAGCTGTAATTTTTCTATACGCATGTAAAAATGGAAATTTGATGTATTTTATGTTTACTCATATTTTGATAGTTTGGGATGAAATCATATGAATGAAAATTAAAATTAAATGACAATTTCCCAAACTACTAAAAATCTGTATTTATCTTATATAGTATATATATTTTTAAAATTTTCTATTTGTAGTTTTTTAATTGTATTTGTAGTTTTTTAAATTTTCTATTTGTAGTTTTTTTTAAATTGTATTTGTAGTTTTTTTTTATTGTATTTGTAGTTTTTTTTAATTGTATTTGTAGTTTTTTTTAATTGTATTTGTAGTTTTTTTTATTGTATTTGTAGTTTTTAATTGCATTTGTAGTTTTTAATTGCATTTGTAGTTTTTGTATTTGTAGTTTTTTAAATTGTATTTGTAGTTTTTAATTGTATTTGTAGTTTTTTAAATTTTATTTGTAGTTTTTTAATTTTATTTGTAGTTTTTAAATTTTATTTGTAGTTTTTTTAATTTTATTTGTAGTTTTTTTATCTAATTTGTAGTTCTTTTATTTTATTTGTATTTTTTTTATTAATTTATTTTTAATTTTCAACCCAAACAGTTACTTTGCATAAAAAATGAACACTATTTTTTATGTATTCACAGTATGCAAGTTAAATTAATATTAATAATTATTAGCCCTAATAACTCATCATACAGTCATACCAATCTACCATTTTTGATAAGCGGACATTTTTTTTCCTTCCCTGACAAAAAACTACCAAAATCTTACAAATTTATAAACACATTCCATTTTCTTGTCTGTTTCATCCCATTAAAAGTTTAAAATTTTAATTAATTGGGCTTTAAATGGCTCAACAGAATCAAATGTTGCTAAAAATAGTAAAAAAGCAATAACATTTGTATTAAATTTTGTAACTTTGTTATTTTTTTGACACTACAAGTGATGTAATCAATCCAAAGTGATTTTCAGGAGAAATTCTCCTTCCGTCAACCATTGAACTGCGAAAGAGCACAAGTGGGTGGTTCCTTAGCGGCGCCCTACTTGGCTCCATCCACACGTTTGGCATCCACTCCAAGGAGATACAAAAGCAGGTTCAAAACCGACACGTATCAAATCTTTCCCAGTACGAAAAAAACACACAAAAAACACACAAACCAAAAAAACCCACAATGCACTACTATACGCGTAGAATTTTGGAATTGCGTGCGCTCTCTTTCGCGTGAGCCATGACAAAAAGGATGTGGCGAGTGGTCGAAGGAATGATACAACACAAAACTCGGGTGTCCCGTGCCTAACCCCAAACCACTTCTCTTTCCGCTAGGTTTTGTGGTGCGAGGCGTTTGGGACGCCCGCCATCTCCACAGCGCCGCCTACGTTGAAATTTGCGCCGTATGTGTTTACGGAGGTCGTGTACACGAACGCCTCGCCACAATCAAAGAGAGGGTAAGGACGGCGTCCAAGTATGTAGTGTAATATATACGAGAAATGTAAATATCTGTCCGAGATAGAAAATAAATGTTGTCGATTCGTTTATGTATACAAAGAATGTATTTGAAAGGGAAAAATTACTATGGCTAGATTATATGCAACCAATAGGGGGCCTTGATGGAAGATGACTATAGTATTTAGCTCAAAGGCTACCAATTTTTTTAATCCCTATAATTTTTTAGTCACTATTAGATTTAAATTCCCCGAAAAATTCGGAAAAAAATCGATAAAATTAGTAGTCAGGTCCACAATACAAATGTAGTTTACAGTATTTACTATAGAACTAGTTGTACTAGGACAGGTCTCAAATCCGATTGGAGATGTCCAATCATCTGAGTTGATCAGTTTTGGGTGTCCACTCAAAAATGGATTGGACGTCTAGAGACTTAAATTGCAGATGTGATATCAAGTTTACATGAATTTTAGTTTTTCTTATTAATGAACATGGAATTAAAGTATCATTACACCATTACTACAAAAAGTGTAACCGGCACTGAAAACTAACGAAGTGAGCGGCTAACCGCTAGCAGCTAAGACAAAAGACAATGGAATTATACTCAGCGACTGACATAGTGAGTGGCTAACTGCTAGCATGCTAAGACAAACGACAATTGGATTATACTCAGCGACTTATGTAGTGAGCGGCTAACTGCTAGCATGCTAAAACAAACAACAATCGAATTATTCTTAGCAACTAACGTAGTGAGTGGCTAACCGCTAGCACGCTAAAACAAACGACAATGGAATTATACTCAGCGGCTAACCGCTAGCATGCTAAGAAAAACGTCAATCGAATTATACTCAGCGACTGATGTAGTGAGCGGCTAACTGCTAGCATGCTAAAACAAACAACAATCGAATTATTCTCAGCGACTAACGTAGTGAGCGGCTAACTGCTAGCACGCTAAACCAAAAAACAATCAAATTATTCCCTCGTTTCAAGAAAAAAAATATGAATGTCCAACATATCAAGTCTAAAAAAGCACTTTTCTAACATTTCCAAATTGCCTAACCGTAAATCCTTCTAACGTGTACGTAAACACATGTAACGTTCAAGTACAACTCGAAAAGAGAAACCCCGCCTCTGCAAATTAATGCAAAACTTCCCTTCACAAATGCCTACCCTACACAACCCTCATTTCAACAACTACATCCATTTGTCTATTCACAACCAACATATATAAAAAAAACAAAGCCAAATATCAAGGTCAAGAGCCCATCTTTCATGCTAAATTCGCTTTTTCCGCATGGTACTCGAACGCAACCAAAAACAAAAATACGTAAACAAGAAATTAACCAAGCTCACCCAGGTCAACTTGTCTCATGCTAACAACTACAACAAACATACTTTCCACTAAAAACCATGTTATAACACGACTTTTACGTATACCAAACAACTTTCCCATACTCGAAAAGTAACAAAATACCCACATCGGAGTACAACATTTCCGTACAGAATACTTTCCATTAACCCACGACGAAGCGCGAGACCCTCAAGACCTTCCATTCATCTGCGAATCTCGCGTCTGCACTTTTCACGTTTATTGGGGACACTACTTGTGTGACACCGTCCACTCGGTAAGGACGCTTTTCAAGCAAAACAGGTCGTAAGGTCGTGCAAAAACATTTGCCGCGATTCAACCATTAGTCGCCTCGTACTAGCGGGATAAAAGCGACCCCTACGCGGAACTTTTTCCGAAGAAACGTGGAGGGCAGAGAAGGAGACGATGGTAAAAAAAAAACTCACTTTTACGGCATAAAAGACGCTTTTTTTGCGAGAAACTGGTGGCTCTAGTGAAAGCATGTCACGTCTTTAATGAAAGTGGAACGTACGCAAAAGGAGTGCAGGTAGCAATTATTGTGGAGAGGCCATTAAGGGTGGCTTCTTTAGACCCAAACGTAAGACGACTAATGGATAACATCCAAAAAAAATCCTTTTCTATATACTTTTTTGTATCAACAAAATCGACAAAAAACCATTACATGTCTTGAAGACGATGTTCTTTTATGAAGCTTTGACCTTTCGGGTATACGGACTAGACACAATTCGGGAAAATTAGTTGAAGGGGGCGGGGCTAGAAAAGGTAGTTAGTATTTAAAATGTGTTGAATTGGATTGTGGTCAGGTTTTTTTTTCTAATATGTTTACTATAGTGGTGGTTTGTAGTAAGTGTTTTTTATTGTTTGATTTTTGACAGTAAAAAAATGGGTTGGAATGCATTGAGTTGAATTTGGGCCGCACAAGAAGCTTGAGTTGGATTGTGATGACATTTTTTGTCTACTATATTTACTATAGTGGTGGTATTTAAAAACAAAACTACCATATTTTCACGACTATAAGGCGCACCGCATTATAAGGCGCACCCTCAATAAATGACATTTTTTCTATATATAAGGCGCACTGTATTATAAGGTGCACTGTCTATTTTGGAGAAAATTTAAGACTTTTAAGTGCGCTTTATAGTGGTGAAAATACGGTAATTGCTATTGACTTCCAGGTATGAAGCACTCACTCACTACACAGTCACCTCTAGAGCCAGCCATTGTTGATGTTTTGGATTTTTTTTGTATAAAATCTTGCAGTGGGGGAGGAGCTATATGACGGAAGATGTTGTAAACTAAGATGGTATCTGCATATTTAACAGTATTGTTTCACTTCAGGCGTCTGTGTTTTTTTTAATATTCGACAGTGGTGGTTTTTCGTTTTCTGTTTTTCTATTTTTTCCATATATAAGGCGCACTGGATTATAAGGCGCACTGTCTATTTTGGAGAAAATTGAAGACTTTTAAGTGCGCCTTATAGTCATGAAATTATGGCAGTTAGTATTTAAAATGTGTTGAATTGGATTGTGATAATGGTTTTTCTACTATATTTACTATGGGGGTGAATTATAGCAAGTATTTTTATAGTTAGATTTTTGACAGCAAAAAATGTTTTTTATACTATATTTATAGCAAGTGTTTTTATAATTCAATTTTTGACAGCAAAAAATAGGTTAAAAATCATTGAGATGAATATGGCCCTCACAAGAAGCTTGAATTTGAAAAAAATGTCTCATTTCAAGGGAAAGACTGTTACAGAAAATCTTAATAATGAAAAATAATTAGGGGACTTCTTCCTAATAAAGGCGGCTACCCAAACTAGCTTCTGGTAGTCTTAAAAACTCCCTCAAGGCTGCAAATAAAGCCAAAAATTTCCTGACTCATTTTCTCTGAAAAGAAAAGCACATGTTTGGGCAATGGCATTTTTTTAAGTAAGTCCCACATGTGGCTAATTCCAGCTAACTGTCCCAATCTTTGCTAACATAACCACAAACATTGACTACACCCCAAGCTAATCGTATACATTTCTTTGTTCTATGCTATATAAATTAGCATTTCATAGCGTTGTTAGCCTTGGGCATGGCTGTTGGCATATTTTATGTAACTAAAGAGTGATTTTGTGTGTTTTGTGAGTGACATTTGAGAAGGTGTGCGAGCATGTTAGCGCTTGTTAGCGAAGCGTCATCTAGCAACAAAAAAATAAGCTTACCTTTGGTGAAGAAGACAGGTGGATGACATGGAAAAGAGAAGAAGAGAAACAAAGAAAGGTTAATTTTGGAACCTTTTGATCATGATTATGTACTGTTGTAAATGTTTAACAGGTTTAAACTTGAAAGCTAGCAAAGCTAGCCGCCCAAAACATTTTAATGTAGGTCTTGAAATGTTATTAAAAGCTGAAAATGGATACTTTTGGATATTATATTTGGCAAAATTGGGATGCAAATGAGGAATGAGAGTTTCTGGGGTTAGAGTTTGTTTAGAATGCACTTGCAAGGACCATTTTAGATATAATATTTAGATTTTTTTTAATTATAAATGGATTAAAAGAACTGGATTAAAAGCCCAGAATATTCAGTTTTTTATAGATCTAAAACAATGTTTATTTTAGCATTTTTTATTAATATTTTCAGATTTTACAAAATGATTTTTGAACTAAAAACACAGAAAAATGCTTAAAAAATGACAATTATTGATTTAAAAAGGGGGAAAATCGGGAAATTTAATATACATCTATACTCTTCATTTTAAATTGACCCTAAAACAAAAAAGTCATTCAAAATTTACTTTCCCAGGCCACACAAATTGATCCAGCGGACCAGATTTGGCCCCCGGGCCACCACTTTGACACATGTGATACATTAATAATGCCATTGGGATAATATTTTTTGTGTTGTTGTTGAAAAATGAATGTTTCCACCACTGGAATAAGAAAAAACTGATTTTTACTCATTTATACATGTTTTTTCCATGATGACAATGTGAAGTTATCCACAGTTAACAAAGGGTTAACATGGAGGCGCCTTGTTGGTTTTTTTTGGATAGGGGGGGGGGGGGGCAACTTTGCTTTCAAATGAGCTGTGCACCCGCTCTTGTGGCGGTAATGGGAAAATTGCAGTAGAGAGGAAGGACACACGCAATTAGAATCTGGCGAGTGGCTCTGCGGTGGGTGGGGGGGGGGGGTGGATAGAGTTAGACGGAGTGGGGGGGGGGGGTGGTCTTCCAGAAGAAGAGCCCCCTTAGGAGACCCAAGCGATTTAGCCGAAAAGCTGTCTCTTTGTGAACATTCCTCGTTGGGTGACAGCGGCCCAGATGTCAATCAAATTAGCGGCCATTTGCAGCTGATTTGCCCGTGTCGTTGGCAATATCGCCCGGCCGCGTTTGACGGGCGAGTGCCGTGGAGTCGCTCCTTCCCCGTGAATGTCATCGGCCCACTTACGCCGTCGCGTTCCGTCGGGACGCAAGCGAGGAAGTGGAGGAGGAGATGTTCGTTTCCGCCCGGTGCCCGGCAGTGCGCATGTAAATAGGTTGCCCGCGTCGGGGGAGACCTTGGCTCGCCTTTTAATGGAGTTGGGGGCAAAACTCATTTTGGAGCATGAACACACACACACAATGGGGCCATCCTATCATTGCTTGTGTGTTGGTGTGGGGGGGGGGGGGGGGGATATGTTTAATATTGCTCTCATAATAGAAAAATATTTAGCAGTAACTATCAAATGGTATGCTTTTAGATGACAGTGGATAATTAAACTTTATTTAAAATTTGTTTTTGTTTTTTTAAATTGGGGTGAAACTAGTTCGAGATATTCTGGTGTACAATGACCGTGATATTGGAGGGATTACTGTAGTTGTGTTTTGTGCTTTTAGCTGAAAATAAACTAACTTTTTAGCATTCTTTTGGGAATAATGTAAAGTACAAGAACTTTGTATGGTCTTTTAATTTTTTTTAGATTATTATTCATCCCATATTCGGACATTTTACTGTCACAGTAGCAGAGGTGAGAATACAGACACAGAAAAGACATTTTTGACCTAAATAAATAGGTACTATATATGCATATACATATATATATACATGCATGCATATACATATATATACATGCATGCATATACATATATACACATGCATGCATATACATATATATACATACATGCATATACATATATATACATACATGCATATACATACATATACATATATGCATATTCATATATATACACATGTATACAATATACACATGCATATATAATATATACACACATACATATATATATATATATAATATATACACACATACATATATATATAAAATATATACACACATACATATATATATATATATAATATACATATATACATATGTATACATGCACATTTCAATATAAACAGTAAAATTTTCAGCATAGGAACAAAACTCCTAACTTGAGAACTCAAAAATATTAAACTTGTCAAACACCGATATTAAAACATTTCCTTCCATTCAAGTGATTTTCTATTAAATCCGATTAACAACAAAACCCATTCAAAAACAGACTGCCCAAATAACAGCAATGCACTCACTTCCACTTATTTATAACTCTTACAAAATCTTAACCATGACTTCAATAACCAAGCCGACTTTTCGCATGATTGACTCTTGCCCCGCCCCTTTTTTTTAACATGTCACTTTATATGATAATAAAGCGTGCACGCGTGGCTAGCGTGGCCATTTACATGAGAACGGCGGGCCTTGATGAGCAACGGGACGTAGCGTCACGCGGTTGTCATGTCTTGTCCCGGCGAGAGCAAAAAAATGCGAATGTTTTGGCACGCACTGAATACAGGAGGAGGCGGGGCCTGTCACCGCTCAGTCACCGGCACCCTCCGTTTAATGCGGGTCCTGTCACAACAAGACAGCGGCAGAATGAAACTCATCACCCAAAGGCACCACACCTCGGCCATTTTGACGGAGTGGCTCACAGCTGCACGTTAGCTCGTGCGCTAACGTGCGGCGATATGAACTAACGTGACCCCATGTGACCCCATGATGGGTTGATTACTGTCAAGCTTCGTGTTGGGGGAGAAATTGCACTTTTTTTTTTTGGATGGCGAATCACATTTGACCTTTTAAATTGACCCCAATTGAAAATAGTCAATGTTTACGGTATATTTTTTGGCAGGTCAAGATTAAACTGTTTTTAAGTTTGGTGATTTTTTTTGCATTATTTCTGAAATTGAAAATATGATCATTTTGACCCAAAAGCAAAGGTTAATGACAGTTTAAAAAATGCAATGTATAACTATACTAAAGTCAAAATAATTATCATTTTTATTAATTAGCTTGGACCAAATAGTCCAAATTTCCATGTTTTTACAGAAAAAAAGTGTCTGATTCATTACACAACAATAATTGCCATCCCATAATGACTAATAATAGATATAGCATTAAAATCCCTGAATATTCAGTTATTTTATAGATCTAAAACATTGCTTATTTTAGCTTTTTTTTACTATATTTTTAGATTTTACAAAAATATTTTTAAACTAAAAACCAACAAATTGATTAAAAAAGACAATTATTTATTTAAAACATTGGAAAATCAGGAAATATAATATACATCTATACTCATCATTTACTTTCCCGGGCCACACAAAATGATGTGGCGGACCAAATTTGGCCCCCAGGCCGCCACTTTAACACACATGACATAAATGAATCACTAAATGACATTACTATTGTCTTATCAAGCAATACAAGTGTAACACTATCCCACCCGGCAACACAAAAAGCTGAAATCTGATTGGCCCAAAAAAGACAAGAATATCTTCCTTTCAACTTAGTCTTATTTAACTGTCTTAAATTTGTATCTCCCAAAGTGTGAGTAGCCCTGACGCCCTCTCTCTCGCCCTGGCGCCCTCGCGCCTTCGCGCCCTCTCCCGTGCCCTCCTCTGTCTCCACGCCTGGATGCTAACCGCTAGTGAAGGCCGGCCAATTATCCCCAATCAAGCCGGACTCGGCGGGGCTGGCGTAGGGTTGGAAACTCCCAACAGAGCTTACGCGAGTCATTATGGGGCACATCTTGACATTAGCTCTTCCTCATCCTCCTCCTCCTCTTCCTTGGCCAACTTCTTACCAGGCCAGATTCGAACCCGAACATTTTGGACCCGATGATGTCACATGACCCGTTTGGTGGAAAACAAAAGGAGATGTGAAATTTGTGGTACTACAATAGGGCCAATCAGGAGAAAGGTTATAAAAAACTGAGAGAAAAATATCTTTCATCTTCTGCTTTGACGGTAATTCCCTTGGAAACCATGTTTTGGCACTTTTTGTGATTTGTTTCTTGCCAAACAGGTGTGCGCTTGTAGGAGACTGTCACGCTAACGCTAGCTTTGGCGGTGAGATCAGTCAGTCATTTTTTTTTAAAATGATTTATCATCAAGAGGGTGGTGGAAAGTGCCGATTTGTGACATTGTGGCAGTTTGACGTGTGTCAAAGTTGAGGTTCGGGGGCCAAATCTGGTCCGCCATATCATTTTGTGTGGTCCGACTTTTTGTTTTGGGATCAAACTAAAATGAAAAGTATAGATGTACATTATATTTCCAGATTTTTCCCCTTTTAAATCAATAATTGTCATTTTATAATAATTTTTTTTGCTGTTTTTAGTTCAAAAATCATTTTGTAAAATCTAAAAATACATTTAAAAAAAGCTCAAATAAACATTGTTTTAGATCTATAAAAAACAGAATATTAAGGGCTTTCAATCCAGTTATTTTGATCCATTTATTAAAAAAAAATCTAAATATTATATCTAAAATAGTCCAAATGAAGTTGTCGAGTCTAACAAACCTGTTCTAGTCTGTCCACTTATGCTAGCTAGCTAGCATAGCACTACGAAGCAAGAAATAATTTGCGATTCTTGTGGTTAGATTAGGTTAGGCTGGAATTTTAATTCATCCAATATTCAAAACATTTATTGGTTGCAGTAGCAAAACAGACACAGCAGACATTGTAGACCTAGTTTAAAAAAACTGGAGCCACAATATTATACCAAATAAATCTCAAATTTCCATATTTCCAATTCTTTTTTACATGCTAACCATTATAAATCACCTTTTACAAAACATGCATTGAATCTAAAAAACCTTAACTCGACTAATTTAGTTTTTTTAATGGATTGGACATTTATAGTCATAGAGTTATAGAATCATATCAGGGATTTTTGCAAATATTAAATAGCTGTACAAAATCCAACGTCTTTGTTCCAAGGCGACGAATTAGGAAGGAAGAAGTACTCGTTAAACAAAATACAAAAACACACCAACACGTTCTTGTAACTACAATGGCTTTCCTTTTGAGAGTGAGCTAGAAAAGAGCCACCCACTGAAAACCCAACCTCTCCCAAGCGGGGTCCGTTTTTTATGCCAAGTCTTCTCCCACTGAAAGCCCGTAGCGCCCCGCGGCCCTGGCGACGCTACGAACGTTGCCAAAAACCAAGCGGTGACTCAGCAAAGCGCAACGGGTCAACTTTAAAAAAAACGAAAAAAATCAGCATAAAAATGTAACAATACGGGGGCCACTCGGAAGATGGGCGCTAAAACGGTCACCGTGACGAAAGGAGGGGGCAGCGATGGAGGATAAAACACCATTTTTTTTTTTTGGTATGCTTTTATAGGTTCACTTTTTTTTATCTTTGTATAACAGGATGGCAAATGAATCATAATGTTTGTTAGCCTGACTGGATAAAAATATGAATTTTTACACTAGGTTTCCCATGATTAAGTAGCTAATTTATTATAAGACACGGTGGAGAAGTGGTTATTTCGCCCGGCTCGGGTGCATGCAGTCTGTGTTCGATTCCCACTCAGTGGTGGTGTCTCTTTTTGGCCAAAACTGAGTGGTGGCGACTAGTCGAGGGTGTAGTAAAGATCTAAAACATTGTTTATTTGAGGTTTTTTTTTATGTTTTTAGATTTTACAAAATTATTTTTGAACTAAAAACACAGAAAAATGATTAAAAAATGACAATTATTGATTAAAAAGGGGGAAAATGAGGAAATGTAATTTACATATATACTCTTCCTTTTAATTAGATCCTAAAACAGAAAGTCAGCACTCATTTACTTTCCCGGGCCACACAAAATGATGCAGCGGACCACATTTGGCCCCCGAACCACCATTTGGACACCAGTACTTTATATGATAAGCAAAATGAATGACTAGTCAAGCCAAAATCTGTGAAATTCAACTAATTTGTCAAATAAAATAGAAAGTACAAGAAATACAAACTATCTGACTGATTTTTCACTGTTTTGAATGGAGACTTTCAAGTGGGCGGGGCTAAAACAACAAAAAATTACGAGTCACTTACTGTAGTATTTCATTGGAAACATAAATATGTCATGTCAAAGAAATTACACTTAGATTAGAAAGCTAAATGCCTGATATTGAGTTTGTTTAAGCACGAAAGGGTCCCCCCCCCCCTTCAAAGACCACACCCCCTTCCCCAAAGACCAAAATGTCCCCCAAGCGACTTAAAGGAATCCCCCTCCGACGTGTCGCCGACATGTTTAGACGACCTTCCATTCTCAAGGCGACCTCGCGAACGGGGCGTAATCAGTAGAGTTCACACGGGGGCTTCCTTTTCGCCGCCACGCAGGCCACGCGGCTTCACCAATCAGCCGGGGGCGCGCGGGGGTGACGGGTGTTAGGCCGTGCGGTGGCCACACCCCAGAGGACACTCTTGTGGCGGCTTGTTATTCAATGGCAGGAAATTCCTTTGTGACTACCTGCTAAGATGCCGAAAGGAAAACGTGGCTTTTTTTTCGACGTCTGTTTAATCTTCTATGGGGGGGGAGGGGGGGGGGGGGGGGGGTTCGACTGTAATTGTTTTGTCGCGAGGCGATGTGTCACCCGTGCTGTTTTGTGACTAAAAGTTACATTAAGAATTAGTCATATGGGGACTTTATTAAGTAGTTTGGGGAGTATTATGAATATGGGAATTTAAGGATGGGGGACTGTATTATTGTAATAGGGAGATTAATCTCATGATGTTAAGATTTTAATCTTGTAATATGGTGATTAATTTTATGGTATCAGGATTTGGATATGGTTAGCGATTAATTTTATGATTTGGGGATTTGAATCTGGTTTTGTGGCGATTAATCTCCTAATATTAGGATTTTAATTTCATTATATGATGATTAATCTCATATTATTAGGATTTGATTTTTGTAATCTGGCGATTAATATGATAATAATAGGATTTTAATCTTGTAATCTGGTGATTTGTCTCATAATATTTGGATTTCAACCTCGTTAGCGATTCGTCTTATAATATTAAGATTTGAATCTTGTTAGCGAGTAATATTATAATATTAAGATTTGAATCTCAGATTGTGGTGATTAATCTCACATTAGGATTTGAAGTTTGTAATCTGGTGATTAATCGCATAATATTAGGATTTTAATCTTTTTATATTGCGATAAATCTCATATTTTAGGATTTTAATGTCATTATATGTCAATTATTATAATAGTAGGATTTTAATCTTATGTAGCGATTAATCTCATAAAATTAGGATTTTAATCTTGTAATCTGGCGATTAATCTCATTATATGGCAATTCATTTCATAAAATTAGGACTTCAATCTCATTTTATTACAATGTATAACTTTACCTCAAAATATTACATCAATCTCCCAATATTACGCCAAAAGTACTTCATGTGACAAACAGAAGCACCATAACTCATTAAAATTCAATCCCGTAATATTACAATGCCTATCTCCCTTCTCATAATACCATTCCAACTACAAACTCCTCCCCTTTTGCCCACTCTCATACTCCATTGTCATTTTCCATTGACAACCAGATTCAATTGGCTAAAAATCTGTGTCCCAAAAATAAAAAATCCACCACCAACCAGCAAGTGACGCACGTCGTCCTTCCCGTTACATCTACATTGCTTTGTACGGGAAAAAAACGGACCTATTGTCACCCGTTTTGCACCAAAATCGGCAACCAGATGTCCGCGGGAAGGGAGGCCAGGATGGACTATTACTCAAACACACACACACACTCATATAAAGACGCAGTGTGTAGTTTAGTGGAGTGTAAGTAAGCTGGGGAGTGTCCCTACACAGGAATGCAAGGGATGATAAGTTCTTGGAGGTGTCAAGGGAAGAACGGGGCGCTGTTACGGCCAGACACCTAACAACAACTCCACCCCGCTGGCGTCCGACTCCCTCGCCCAACCTTTTTGGATTTTGTTACAAAGTCGCTATTTTACTTCAATTCCTTGTACTGGCTGATAAAGTGTCATTTTATGTCACTGATTAAAGACTTTTAGTGACTATAAAGTTAGAAAATTCTATGTGTGTGGGAGGATATTGTCTATTTTGTTAAGAAAACTTAGTTATTCGCTGTTTTGAGGCCAAGACAAGCCCTGTGATTGGCTGGCTTCTGATTCAAGGTTTCCACAGTTTGTAGGATAGGCTGCGGCACCCCTCTGTGACTAAGGGTGTCAGACTCGGGTTTGTTCGAGGGCGGCTTTAACGTCAACTTGATTTTAATGTGGGCGGGATTATTTTAGATATAATATTTAGATTTTTTTTTTAATAAATGGATTAAAATAACTGGATTAAAAGCCCTGATTATTCAGTTTTTTTATAGATCTAAAATAATGTTTATTTTAGATTTTTTTAAATATATTTTTAGATTTTACAAAATTATTTTTGAACTAAAAACACGGAAAAAATGGATTAAAAAATGACAATAATTGATTTAAAAAGGGGAAAATCAGCAAATATAATATCTATACTCTTCATTTTAATTTGATCCTAAAATAGAAAATTGGCACTCATCATTTACTTAATCGGGCCGCACAAAATGATTCGGCGGACCAAATTTGGCCCCCGGGCCGCCACTTTGACACCAATACTTTAGAGGATAAGCATTTCAGAAAATGAATGACTAGCTTAAATTGTCTTCTAAACTAATTTGTCAAAAAGGCAGGCGGACGTTAGCTAAGCTAAAAACAAAACATAACCTTAATTTCCACTAAAACCTACGCACAATTTAAACAAAAAAATAAATATTATACAATTTGATCGCCATATAGACAGTTTAATCTAATCTAATCTAATCTAAACCAGTCCTAAAAGGCTAATAGGAAGATTTCTAGTGACTTTTAACCACAATACAATTGCTAACCATGTTTTTAGACCATTTCGGACACTACAAAACTGTCCTATTTTTACGTATTTTCAAGTAACCAACCACGACACGTCTTCCCACGACTTTAATGACCACTCTCGGTCGTCTTTAGATGCAAAAGCCGACCGTGCATAAAGCTGGCTGGCGCTTTATTTATTTATCGCGCCTTCTACGAGGGGATTTTGCTGCGTTGAAAGCGGCTGGCCGTCCCAATAAAAACTTTGAGTCATGCTAATAAATGCCATTGAATAAAAGCAGATGCTTGAACTTTCTCCGCAAAAGTGAAGATGGAGCTGTTTCGGGTTCTGAGGTTGTGCAGATGTCACTTGTCTGAAGGGGAAATTATTCATTGGGGGATGACCAGCTAGTAGGCGGGGCTAGAAATGGTTTAGCCAATCCGTTTAGTCCATTTTTAAACTAATTAAATGATAGAAACTGATAAAAATGGAAGTCAGGAGTCGGGTGATGACTCAATGGAGAATAGTAGGTGAGACTTGTTGAGTTTATTGTGTGATGAGTCGAAATATGACATTTTTAAACTAAAATCTGACTGTAATTTTGACTCTAGCACCCCCGAAGGATTGGGAAATGATTGGTTTTCTTTTAAGGGACGGGTGAGCAGCGGGTAATGACTCAATGGAAAATAGTAGCTGAGACTCGTTGAGTTTATTTGGTGATGTGTCGAAATGTGACATTTTTAAACCAAAATTTGATTGTAATTTGGACTCCAGCACCCCCAAAAACCTTGAAAAATGATTATTTTTCTTGTTTTTGACCAGTTTCTTCGCTTTAATGGACGTGCAATGACTCAGTAGAACATAATTGCTAAGACTCGTTGACTTTATCATGCGATGAGTCGAAATATGACATTTTTAAACCAAAATCTGACAGTAATTTTGACTCCAGCACCCCCAAAACATTGGAAAATGATTATTTTTCTTGTTTTTGACCAGTTTCTTCACTTTAATGGACGTGCAATGACTCAATGAAAAACAGTAGCTAAGACTCGTTCACTTTATCATGCGATGAGTCGAAATATGACATTTTTAAACCAAAATCAGACAGTTATCTTGACTCCAGCACCCCCAAAACATTGTAAAATGATTATTTTTCTTGTTTTTGACCAGTTTCTTCGCTTTAATGGACGTGCAATGACTCAGTAGAACACAGTAGCTAAGACTCGTTGACTTTATCATGCGATGAGTCGAAATATGACATTTTTAAACCAAAATCAGACAGTTATCTTGACTCTAGCACCCCCAAAACATTTTAAAATGATTGTTTTTCTTGTTGCTGACCAGTGTCTTCGCTTTAACGGACGGCCGATCGGTCGCAGACGGGAAATCCCACCGAGACTTTTTGAGCGACACATCCCAGACACGACGAGAGACCGCCTGTCAACAAACGTCTGCGGGTGTAATAACGGAGGGTGGCCGGAGCACCCCTTTTACCCCATCGCGACTTAAGTGAGCGGAGTTAAGGTGACGTGAGGACGCGGGGGTAATGGTCCGATACCGGGCCGAGTGCTCGGGGACACGCTCGGGCGAGCCGCTTGATCGGCAACGACAAAAGTCAACCTTCGACATCAGTGCGGCACCGTCGAACATGTCACGGCTAAATGAGGGGGTCGGACAACTGTCACCTGATGTGGGGAGGCCCTGGAGGGAGGCGAATAGACAAAAAACCCAAGCGGAAATGAATAGAAACCGTCAAAATGGCGGCCCAGGAACCTCGTGCTAATCGCTAATTAGCATGGTATTTAAGAATAACAATATTTTTCATCACACACACTATTTAGACTTGAGATAAGCACATATATGTTAACTTTGGCCTTATTAATGATTGCAATTCCCATTAATTAGCGATAAAAAAAATGTAAAAATACAACACGGCACATGTTTACTCACGTAAAAGTCTAACATTTTCTACAAAGTGGACGGCTTTCTGTCAAGCTATATTTATATATTTTGTGGACCGGAGTATTTTAGATATAATATTTTGATTTTTTATTTTATTTTTATAAATGGATTAAAAGTCCTGAATATTCCGTTTTTTGTAGATCTAAAATAGTTTATTTTATCTTTTTTAAATATATTTTTCGATTTAACAAAATGATTTTTTAACTAAAAACACCAAAAAAATGGATTAAAAAAGACAATTATTGATTCAAAAGGGGAAAAAAATCTGTAAATTTAATATACATCTATACTCTTCATTTTAATTTGATCCTAAAACAGAAAATCTGCACTCATTCACTTTCTCGGACCGTAAAAAAGATGTGGCGGGCCACATTTGGCCCGCGGACCGCCACTTTGCCACCACCTGTGGCATACACAATTCAAAAAAAATGTCTAAAATACGGGAAAAACAGATAAGTTGCCAGGTATGCAACCACAACAACAAAAAACGCCCCTCCCCTATCTTCCTACCATTACCCCCCCTCTCCCCAAACCAACAACAACTCACCCACCCCTACAAAACCCACTCAAAACCCCAAAACCCTCCAACAAGCACCACCATCCCTACTTTCCCTTACCCTCAACTTCCATTTTGAGCACGAGTACGACTTCCTAAACTTGCCCATAAATCGCGAAACCTCACCAAACAAAGAATGTGACTGGTGTGGGGGGGGGGGGGGGGGGGGGGGGTTTGGGTTTAGGTCTTGATCATTGCCCGGGTGCCTTAAGGAAAGTGAAGGGAGGGGGGGGGGGGGCTTCCCTGACAAAGATGGATACCCCTAACCCCCCCATATCCACACACACACACACACAACACATTATCCAGGACGCCCCCCCCCGAGCGCCCCACCGGCTCTTCTACTCTCTAATGCAGGTAAAGATGGGGGACACATCTGAGGCCCTCCCTCCTGAGGGGGCGCTGGGGAACATTCCTCCGGCTTTGACTCCTCCACTCTGGGCATTAATCCCCTACAGCTGTGCCCTGGCTCTTACCAGAACCCCCCCCCCCCCCCCCCCCAATACCCCCCCTAATCCATTTTTCACAAACAAGTGACATGTGTTTAACAGGCCGCCATTCTGTCATATTTGGCTAGTCCTTATAAATGGCTACATTAGTGTTAGGCCCCATTATGATGATTATTATTATTTTTTTTTTTTGGGCTACCAGAAGCTCTCAAGCATGTTGGCGACCAGAGCACTCAACGCTATGTATTTGAAAGGGTTTCATGGAAGCGGAAGAATAGGTTCTGGGTAAAAACAAACGTTTAAAAACAAAGTAGATAGGAAGGGAGGGGAGGGGGGGGTGGTATTATTGATTTATTTGGGGATTGTTTATATCAAGGGTGTCAGACTCGCGGGAAGATTTAATGTCTATATGACTATTTTAGATATAATATTTTTATTTATTTTTTATAAATGGATTAAAAGCCCTGGATATTCAGTTTTTATAGAGTATTATTGGAGCTTTTTTTAAATATATTTTTAGGTTTTACAAAATTATTTTTGAACTAAAAACCCAGAAAAAATGATTAAAAAATGACAATTATTGATTTAAAAGGGGGGGAGAGATCAGGAAATTTATTATACATCGGACAGAAGTTGGAGAGCTTGGCTTTTGCTAATTAAATGAGATATTAAATATTCTTTAGTGGACCAAATGCCCACAAGTGCAATAATGTGTGAATGTAAACTTGGAGGTCATATTATTAGGTACACCTGAATCCCTATGGACTTTCCTATGTATTATATTGACTTTTTGCAATAACTCTTTAAAGTGTATAGAATGTAAAAGAAGATACTTTATATTATTAAATATTTGTATATATAATATTGCATATGTATTAGTTTTAGCGCTAAAAAAATGTTTTTTCTTTGTAATATCAGCTCTAAAATCTTCTATTTTCACGACTATAAGGCGCACCGCATTTAAAGGCGCAACCTCAATGACATTTACATTTTCTTTCCATATATAAAGTACAGTGTCTATTTTGAATTTTTTTTAATTTTTTTAATTTTAATGAAATTAATTTGAGTTATACATATTTTGCTTAAATACTAACACATCCATCCTACTATTATAAAACATTTCTTTAAGTCAAACCAGCCAATCAAACCCATATAAAGTCTTCCACCTCATTCCCTTATTTTCACATTGCATTTAACATCATTGTCACCCAATTCCAACCTAAAAAGACCATTTAAATCTTATCAAAACCCCAAATCATAGACTTTCCTCCAAAATATTACAAGTGGGAGTCTTTACTGCATTTGGGCGTGTTAAAACACACCTGGTCCGAGGGCAGATTGCAGAAAAACTATGCCTTCGCCGCCGTCGCCGCCGACCCTGACCTCCCCCCTTCCCTGCCTCCCTCCCTCCTCAACCCCCCCCCCCCCCGATCCTCCCCCAACCACTCCACCTCCCCCTCATCTGTCCACATTCCTTTGACGAGGATACCTCTCCATCCCGTCCCAGGAGTGCGCCAACGTCCGCCCTACGGGCTTTGCCTCTGGTCACTTTATTAAAGTGTGTTTTAATTTACTCCAGCGAGTCTCCACGACACACAAAAAACACACAAAAACACACAAAAAACACACACAAACGCAAGGTCTCCCGGGACGTGGCTTATTAACTGGGCTCCCGTCTGTCACCCCGTGCACGCATGTGCGTCGGAGATGCGGAATGCTTTCCTCACTTCCTTTAGTGCATTTCCTCGGTATTGGATCGGAACTTTTTTCCGTCGAGCCGCAAAATCATGCTATCAGAATGTCCCTAAGCTGAAAAAATATATTTTTCTTGCATTAAACAGCGGGTCCAGGGTTCAAATCCAGGTCAATCCACCTGATTGGAGTTTGCATGTTCTGCCCTGAGCTAGTGTGGGTTTTCTCCGGGTACTCCGGTTTCTTCCCACATTCCAAAGGTATTCATGAGGTTTATTGGACACTCTAAATTGGCCCTCAGAATCGCGGACTGTAATAACGTCAACTCAATTTGACATTCCATTTTAGATATAATATTTATATATAATTTTTTTTATAAATGGATTAAAAGAAGTGGATTAAAAGCTCTGAATATTCAGTTTTTTATAGATCTGAAACAATTTATACTTTAGCTTTCTTTTAAATATATTTTTTGATTTTACAAAATGATTTTTGAACTAAAAACTGAAAAAAAATCATTAAAAAATGACAATTATTGATTTAAAAGGCTAAAAAAAAATCTGAAAATTAAATATACATCTATACTCTTCATTTTAATTTGATCCTAAAACAGAAAGTCAGCATTCATCATTTACTTTCCCGGACCACAAAAAAATGATTCGACGGCCCAGATTTGGCCCTAGCGCCTCCACTTTAACACCCTGACATTTCTGCAGCAAACTGCAATCCCCTAATTGTCCACCAAATACTTAAAAACATACCCACTTCCAATTGAATGAAATCCTACAAGCACTCCTTCATGGAACAATTTGTACATCCTTTGAGTATTTTCCTTCTCATTGATACTCTTTGTTCTTTCATAATCCAAAAAAAAAAAACTTCCACCATCTAATAATCTGCCATTGCACTTTTAGAATCCCTTTTATTTTCCACGAATACCTCTTTAATAGCTTCATTTGCTACAGTATGTGAGACAAAATAATGTCCCTCCCACTGGCTCATCCTGTCCCTGCTCCAGTACATTCTAATGGTCCGTTTCCTTAAACACACACACTCAAATACACACTCAAATACACACATATATACAAAATACACACACATAAGCGGGGGGGTTGCGTTCAAGTGCTGGGGACTTCCACCAAGATTGCTGCCAAGACTCCCAAAAGAAGAAGTGATACGAGTGTTGTGCACACGTACACACGCCCTGCTTCCCCTCTGATGAATGCCAGTAGGTCACCCAGTTGCCAGGGCGCGGTGCAGGGACCGGCTCGACGCCCCCGACGCGAGGTCGGAATCCTCCGCCTCGTTTCGGGAGCCATTTTTTTGTTTTTTTGGGGGATTTTTTTTGTTTCGGTAGGTAGGAACGAGTCCCCGATGCAGCTGTCGAAGCGTTTTGGGGGTGAGGAAGGGAGTCCCGGGTTAGGAGAGGGGACGGTGGGGGGGTGAGGAGGGGCCTTTGGTCCAGTTGATGAAAATCCCCCCAGGAGAGAAATGAGGGGAATTCTGATCTTGTTATTTGTTATGGAAAGAACGTGGAGAAGAAAGGGACAGGAGGAAGGGACGGTGAGGGGTGGGAGGGGCTTATTTTCTTGTTGGGGGGGGGGGGGGGTTGTCAGACCAGGTGCCGGACTGGTTCCTAAATGGGTGACGTTAAAGGAGTATGGTGGAAGTGGACCCCGGGCCTGCCTTCATGACTGGACTGTATATTCTACTGTAGCAAGATGGCTGCCTTCATCTACACAACTTGTGTCAAAGTGGTGGTCCGGGGGCCAAATCTGGCCCGCTGCATCATTTTGTGTGGCCCGGGAAAGTACATAATGAGTGCTGACTTTCTGTTTTAGGATTAAATTAAAATAAAAAATATAGACGTATATTAAACGTCGCGATTTTCCCCCTTTTAAATCAATAATTGTCATTTTTAATGCATTTTTGTGTGTTTTTAGTTCAAAAATAATTTTGTAAAATCTAAAAATATATTTAAAAAAAAACCTAAAATAAACATTGTTTTAGATCTATAAAAAACTGAATATTCAGGGCTTTTAATCCAGTTCTTTTAATCAATTTATAATAATATTATATCTAAAATCATATACACCTCAAACTAGCTCAATCCAACTTTGTAGCTCTATTAATCAATATAAACAAAAAAAATATTTCACCAAAAGCCCCCAAACATGCAAATATGACAACACTCAATCACCCCTTCTTTATCCTCTACATAGAACCACTAAAACCACCATCTTCAAAGCTCAAAGAAGCGATATCACACATTCCACTGGACTTCTAGGCAAGTCAATAAACATCAGATCCGCCTACCCTTCACTGTATATTTGGATAATGTACAATAATACAGCGTCCTCATTGTTATCTATTGTTGCTCTAAAGCGCCCCTCGCGCGCCACCACCGCCATCCACAATGGGACGCTTCCCTTCCGCAAGCGCCTTCAAAAAAAGACTTATAATACTCCACTTCCATTGGTGCAAAATAAAGTCATGGCCACTTATCGAGCCAACATGGCCAATCCACGTCATTTATGACGAACCAAAACGGCGCCATGGTCAATATTATGTCTTGGCTGAGTCGGCCATTTACGATATACACAACCCGCGCATTCACGCCACTCCCCTGAGGGTCTTTACCCCCCAATATATAGGTTTTATTGAGGAGAGGGGGGGTTAAACGTTAAATAAAATGCAGTTGCGTTTAGAGTGAAATGCGAGTTTTGATATGGAACACGACAAGCACAATTGTCAGGACGTTAGGTGGTCTTTTTACCCCTCTTACCTCAAAAATAGACTATTTTTTTACTATAGCGGCCAGGGTTTATTTATTAGTGTTGCACTAAAACCATTTTTTTGTTGAAATTGTACAAAACCCTTAAAAAAAGTCATAATTGAATTAAATGATGGACTATTTACTTCACTGTACAGTCATTTTGGTAGAATAATTTACACTATACAGATTTTAGATTCATTTATGTTCATTTCTGGGGTCGCAGGGGGTGCTGGAGCCTGTTCCAGAACTTTGAGAATCTGCCAAAGACCCTAAACTATTTTTTTTGGTATGTCCACATTGACATCTACCATATTTTCACAACTATAAGGCGCACTTAAAAGTCTTACATTTTCTCCAAAATAGGCAGTGCGCCTTATAATCCAGTGCGCCTTATATATGGAAAAAACAGAAAACCAAAAAATGAAAAACTACCACTGTCGGATATTAAAAAAAACACAAATGCCTGAACTAAAACAATGCTGTTAAATATGCAGATGCCATCTTAGTTTACAAAATCTTCCATCATATAGCTCTTCCCCCCACTGCAAGATTTTATACAAAAAAATCCAAAACATCAACAATGGCTGGCTCTAGAAGTGACTGTGTAGTAGTGAGTGCTTCATACCTGGAAGTCAATAGCAATTACCGTATTTTCACCACTATAAGGCGCACTTAAAAGTCTAACATTTTCTCCAAAATAGACAGTGCGCCTTATAATACAGTGCGCCTTATATATGGAAAAATGTAATTCATTGAGGGTGCGCCTTATAATGTGGTGCGCCTTATAGTCGTGAAAATACGGTGAACTATTTAGTGGGATGGTGCATCTTGGCCAGGGCAAGAACCATATCCCCCCAATGGAAAACTCATTTATTCCCAACTACATTGCAATAACCTGTTCCTTCTTTCTTAGAAATCTTCCAAAAATCCATAAGTAAGACATCACAAAAGCAACCAATCATGTCATAGCTAGCTAGCTAGCGCTAACTCACTTTCAGCATCTATCCCACTCGCACTCAAAGAACTAAAAACACAGTCTCAAAGCGACCTACAATTAAAAGTAAAAGCAAATTACAGGCGAACTTGGTTACTCTGACATGTAATACGGAATACTACAATGTGTGCTTTGGAGAGTGTGTACTTGTGTGTGTATTTGTGTGTGTGTGTAAGATAGGAGTGTTTGAAGGAGCCTGGGGTCTCTGAAGGATTAATGGTGGCAGGCCAAGCAGGGTAATCAGGACAGCGGATAAGTCTTGGTCATCCAGGCGTTGAGCTGAATAAACATGAGAGCCCCGTGATATCTCCAACACACAAAAACACACTCATACACACAAATACACACATGTACACACTTGTACACAGAGAGAGAAATAATCGCACACATGCACATACGTCAACCGGATCTAGAGGGAGCCAGGCTCGTTGCAGAGGATGATGCCAATCAGGACTCGAACACACACATATCCACACACACATACACATAAGTTTGTGATGTACGTACGTGGGACGTTTTATTAGGTACGGGGAAAAATAAGTTTGGGATTGTGGTCCTATATGTGGTGAGAAATGAGTAAGATGTCAGGGGAATTGTTTTGATTGTTTTGAGATGTTTTTGACTAAAAGTATTGTTTTTTGGGGGGTTTTAAGGGTTTTTTTTTGAAGGTTTTTGGAGTTTTTGATGGAAGGTTTTGGGATAATTAATCAGAATGAGAGGTGAGCTACATCTGATTTTGTTTAGGGGAAGTTTTTAGTTGCATAGTTGTATAGTATTTTTTGTAGTACTTTTTTGAGTGTATAGTTTTTGGTTTATAGGAGTGTCAATTAATGACCTGAGTTTTAGGAAGTCCCATTTTTTGTAAAATGAATAAATATCATTTGTCTTGTTGACGGCATTTGGAAATTGATTGTTAACGTAGTTTTCAACTTCACAAAAAACAACAAAAAAACTCTTATGTCAAGGAATTTGTAAATAAAGGCCATTTTTTCCCCATTTTTTTGTTAGAATTAGATTGCCAACTCACTCTCGTTATATTATGGTTTGATAGTGTTACATAATGTCATTTACATTCAAAAAATTAACTTTTTTTCCCATTTATTATCATTATTATTTTAAACTTTTGATTACATAAGCACTTTATTCTATGAAAATGTCAATTTTAAGAGACATTTATTTAACTGTTGTCAACAATAATTCAAACAAGGGTGTAAGACTCGGGTAGGTTATTTTTTAAACTAAAAACACACAAAAAAAATCATTAAAAAATGACAATTATTGATTAAAAAGTGGGAAAATCAGGAAATATAATATACATATATACTCTTCATTTTAATTTGATCCTAAAACAGAAAGTCGGCACTCATGATTAACTTTCCCGGGCCGCACAAAATGATGCGGCGGACCAGATTTGGCCCGCGGGCCACCACTTTGACACATGTGGAGTAAAACAATAACTTTATCATTTCACCTTTTCTTCCATTGAGATTTTTCTTGTAACTTTTCCAACTTTAACTGACTTTTAGATGAACATTATTGCTTACAAATTCTCATTACCTGACACATTTTCCCATTTCCAAGTTACCTTCCCGATTCCCTAAACATTTCAATAAAAAACGGCCATTTTGGAGCAAAAACGTACGCATTGGTGCGAAAAGCGGGAGACAAGTCAGAGTGCCAAAATGGCAGCGACGAGGTGGGAGAGCGGCACATTCCTGCCAGATGACAAGCCGTCACAGTCACACAGCGGCGCAGGAATGCTGGGAAAACAGACCGGGTGGGGTAGTGGGGTGGGGGGGCGCTAGAGAGGGTGGAGGATGAGCGAAGGGGCGCGCGGGGGTGCCGGGGGTGGTGGGTAACAGAGAGGAAAGAGTGTCACTTCATCAGACTTCGTAGTCACGGGTTAAAAAAAAATTGGGGGGGGGGGGCGACTCTAATTAGTTTGCACTCACCGGGAAAAATGGAGAATGTTAAGCCCCGCCCCCTCCCACCTCCCGGCTCGTCCAATTTCCGACTGAAAAGTGCCAAAGGGGTTGAAAAAAAAAGTACAAATTTGCTTGTACGTGCCTAAACTTTGTCGTTAACGACAAAGCGGGGGCCATCGGAGATGGGGAGGGGGGTTTGGGGGGGTTATGGGGGGCTAGGGGGGGTTCACAGGAATGCGTCTGGTGGCAGCAAGTGTGAACACTTGCGAATATGCGCTCCAGATGTGTCGGCCTGTCACGCCGCCAGTAAACACCCGCGTTGATGGACAGCGCGGGACTGGATGGCCCCGATGGCTTGTTCCCCCCGGGGGGGGAGATAACCGGGAGGGTGGGGGGAGGGAGGGAGGGGGGAGGGGGGGGGGGTGCGCTCGGGGATGGGAGCCAAGTGTAGGACATCCCTGGGGATGTGTGTGTGTGTGGGGGGGGGGGGGTATTGGTCTGGAAATGTTCGGGTTGTTTCAGATTTTTGATGGGTGGACGAGTGTGGGTTTTTTGATTGAATTGTTAGGGTAAAGATGGGGTTGATAAAGGGATAAATGTGTTTTTTGATAAAAATATAGCAAAAAAATCGAAAAATTTTATATTTTCAGATGCTAAGTAGTACAGTGGTACTTTAATATACGAGGAATTTGAGGTAAGAGTAAAATTTTGAGCAAATATACTTGATAGAGTAAGGGTAAGGTCGATAGGCCATCAAGTAAAAAAATGACAAAAAAATGGAAAAATTTAATAATTTCAGATGCTAAGTAGTACAGTGGTACTTTAATATACGAGCAATTTGAGATACGAGTAAAGTTTTGAGCAAATATACTTGATAGGTTGCATCTGAAAGTCAGGGTGGATTAAGATTTTAGTATTATTAATGACATTTTAGTACTATTAAACTACTAGTTATTTGCTACTTTGTTAATAAATGGCAAATTAGAACAAATTAAGATGTTTTTCCAATCTAATAACCTGTTTTGGATGTTTTTTAAGAAGGTTGAAACCAATTAATTAGTTTTTTAGTTCATTTCTATGGAAAACATCCATTTGAGTTACAAGTAAATTGACACACAAGCTCAGTTCTGGAACAAATTAAGCTCATATCTCAAAGTACCACTGTATGTACAACTTAGAAGCATAAATGCATCTGATGTCAACGTAAAACTTCTCCGGGACTTAAACTTTATATTCCGACTCATCACACGATAACATCAACAATTCTCAACTACAATTCTCCATTGACATCATTACTTTTAATGATTCTGATTGGCCCATTTTAACAGTAACAATTATCCATTGAGTTTTTTCCCATCATTTCATTGGTATCATCGAAGTTACATGAACCAATAGCGCGACAGACACCCTGAGGACCCGTGCATCCTGGCAGTCTATAAAATTTTTGTTAAAAAAAAATGGCGCTCGGAGTAGGGAAAGGACTGGGCCCGATTGTCCCCTCCTCCGTGTGGCCTCCGAGGGGGGGCTCCTTGCAACCTCAGCAAATTTCCGTCTGGCACGGAGTCGCGAGCTCCTGGGAGCAAACTGAAACATGAACCGCCAGAGGAGGGAAAGGCACACATGTAGTCGGGGATCGGACAAAAGCGGACCAGCTTTTAAAGCTACCAGAAAAAGCGCGTAGTACTGCAGTACTACCATTAGGCCCAAGTGACACTTTAAGCTGAACAAATACCGGGAGCCAGGGAAAAAAAGCCAATATGGCGTGCACGTAAAAAAAAGGTGTAGCGTGCACCCTGTTTTTATAAGCGCACCCGTGTTTTTTTTAGCCGCGCCTGACGAGGGAACGTGATTGGCTGCCCGGGTGGTTGACCCCGAAGGTGCGATGGGTTGGACGGGTTTTTCGCTTCAAGCCACCTGGACAAGATGACTGGAAATTGTGGATATTGTGGATCTGGTGAATATTGTTTTTAAAAGTGGGAATATTCATAAATACATTAAAAGGGAGGGGAAAAAACAACCTGAATACGCTGGTACTACTGTTGAGGTACTATGTAAAAATTATATATTGCCTAAAAGTAATCTATGCTCTCTTAGATGGACGGGAATACTCACTAAATAAGATGGATACTTATATAGATATTTATATTTGATACGGATACTCCTGAAGGTTATTAGAGTACTTAAAAAGTATTATTTTTGAATTGACAAGTGATCCAAATACTAAAAGTACTGAATTAATGGAGTACTCTCTAATAAAAAAAATACTTCATACTGGTGTACTCTCTAATAAAAAATACTTCATACTGGTGTACTCTCTAATAAATCAATACTTCATACTGGAGTACTCTAATAAATAAATACCCCATACTGGAGTACTCTAATAAATAAATACCTCATACCGGAGTACTCTAATAAATAAACACTTCATACCGGAGTACTCTAATAAATACTTCATACCGGAGTGCTCTAATA
Source organism: Stigmatopora nigra (assembly GCF_051989575.1). Lineage (NCBI taxonomy): Eukaryota > Metazoa > Chordata > Actinopteri > Syngnathiformes > Syngnathidae > Stigmatopora > Stigmatopora nigra. The sequence continues at coordinate 14,191,402 of NC_135513.1, forward strand.
AATACTTCATACCGGAGTACTCTAATAAATACTTCATACTGGAGTACTCTTAAAGAAATACTTCATACTAGAGTACTCTAATAAAGAAATACTTCATACTAGAGTACTCTAATAAAGAAATACTTCATACTAGAGTACTCTTATAAAGAAATACTTCATACTAGAGTACTCTAATAAAGAAATACTTCATACTAGAGTACTCTTATAAAGAAATACTTCATACTAGAGTACTCTCTAATAAATAAATACTTCATACTGGAATAGTCTCAAGAGTACCCTCAAAAGAGTACTCTCCAAAAAGTACCCTTCCAACTAGTCAATGTCATGTTAGCTACTAGTAATAACCCGCTTTTTTCTCTTTTTACAGGAAAACAACTCGAGCGCATTTATCAACAACAAAATCACACAAGAGCTGACTTTGATGGCGACTCATCCCAAAGCGAGGGGCTTTTTCATCAAAAAAGTACAATTGCCAGGGCGCACTTGGAAGTCATTCATTTTTATCAGACTGTTTTCAAACCACCGCAAAATATAAAATGCGGGTACCCGGGGGAACATGGCAACCTCCGAATTCAAGCTGGGTATTTATTTGTGATATAAAAGTGGCAAATATTTTTTTCAGGGTATTTTTCATCCAAGTAGGAAAATCTATATACTATATTCCTATTTTGCACAAGTGGATTACGCCAACAGGTTAATTCCGCTTTTGTTTTCAATATGGAATAATTTGACCTTCCCGATTGGAAGTTTAACCACCTTCAAATCCAACTTCAAATCCCCCAAAAAAGTATTCAACTTTCACTTTCTTGGCCTTCTTTTGTGATAATCTGGCCAATAAAGAAAATTACAGCCATAGCCTGCTAGCTAATTAGCTTAATTAGCATCGTCAGGAAGGAGGATTATCGGGTGTTTATCACAAAGGGCTAACGAGTAGTGCTAAAATCCCATCCAATTGCTCGCGAGCTAGAAACACGCTTAAGAAAAAAAATGCTAATTAAAAGACAGACTAAGTAAACGCAAGGCCGGGAAAAGAACAAAATTAAAAATATATGAATTTATATTCGGTTGGTAATCAAAGTACTCATGCCTGTGGCCCACAATATAATCCATATTTTAAAAAAATGATATTTGTAACCAATTTTAATCGTCTTTTTTAATAAAAGAAACTTATTCATTCATTTTCTGAGATGCTTTGTCCTTTATAGGGTTGCAGGGGGTGCCGGAGCTTATCCCAGCGAACTACAGGTACACTTTGAATCAGTGATCAGCCAATCGTGAGGCAGAAGAAGACAATTTAGCATACAGTTAGCCTAGCCTAGTATGTTTTTGGCATGCGAGAGGAAATCGGAGTACCCAGAAAAAACCCACGCAAGCCCCAGGAGAACACCCAAACTCTACAGGGAAAGGACCAACCTGGGCTTGAACCCACGGCTCCAAAACTGTGAGGCGGAAACTAAAATCAGAAAATTTAGCATAAAATTGCCCTAGCATGTTTTTGGAATGTGGGAGTAAACTGGAGTACCCAAAGACAACCCACGCAAGCCCATAGAGAACACCTAAACTCAACATAATGAAGACCCACCTGGAATCGAACCCACAACCCCAAAACTGCGAGTCCGACACACCAAATGAAACCAAAATCTGAAAATTTAGCATAAAATCAGCCTAGCCTAGCATATTTTTGGGATGTAGAGTAAACCAGAGCACCCAGAGAAAACCCACACAAGCCCATGAAGAACACCGAAACTCAACATAGTGAAAACCCACCTGGACTCGAACCCACGACCCGAAAACTGCGAGACCGACACACCGAATGAAACCAAAATCCGAAAATTTAACATAAAATTAGCCTAGCCTAGCATGTTCTAGGATGTAGACTAAACCAGAGTACCCAGAGAAAACCCAAACTCGACAAAATGAAGACCCACCTGGACTCGAACCCACGACCCCAAAACTGCAAAGCCGAAACGCCAAACAAAACAAAAAAATCTGAAAATTTCAACCTTAAACCTCAATTTCAACAGATGTCTATCGTTCTCTCAACGACCATTCCCAAAGGATTGGACGCCGAGGTCCAACACGTTAGTTAGAACGACTTTTGAATGGAAGACAGAGGCTCTCTTTTAGCGCGGTGGCCTATAGGAAGGATGCACAGTGGCATGTCAGAGGCCGGGCTGTTTATTTTCTGCCGCTCCGGAATGCCGAAAAGTTGACTCGGGGAGTCAGAGGGCAGGCGGGGAAGGGAAGGCTGGCGGGAAAGAGAGCACAAGGGGGCTCCTGAGCCACTTCATGTCAAAAAGGCCCCTCCCTCTCTACACAGTCAAGTCACTGTGCTGGAACGGGTGACAAAACTATGCCATCGGATTGGTGTCGAAACAAAATGGCGGTAAAAGACTACTTTGAATGAATGACACTTAAGTCAACAAAGTCATCTGAAAAAGTACAACTCAATGTATACAATTCATATCTAACTGACTAGATTTTTGCACTTCAATATCCTCAAAGTACAAACAATGTTTATCAGGTACACCATTAAATACAATCTTCTGTCATATAGTGTTATTTTAGTGTTTAAAAACCATTGTAATACCATCCGAACTCCAATTCTAAGTATTACTGACTGAAATTGATCAAAAAAATTCAGAATATGGTTTCATAATAGTAGTGCGACTTACTCTACATATATAATGAAATGTAAAATTCCAAGCTTCAAAACTGATAAATGGCAGAAAAAAATGCAAGTTCGGTTTTACCAAAAACATACTTTTAAATGTTTTTTACCCATACAAAAGTTCTTAAACGACATACTCAATTTGCAACGATCAAAAAAACATTTGTATGCAACTGCGATGCACCACTCACAAAAATTCAGCATGTCCCTACATAGCACACGGGTGTCAAAGTGGTGGCCCGGGGGCCAAATCTGGCCCGCTGCATCATTTTGTGTGGCCCGGGAAAGTAATTTATGAGTGCTGACTTTCTGTTTTAGGATCAAATTAAAATGGAATATAGATGTATATTAAATTTCCCGATTTTCCTCCTTTTAAATCAATAATTGTCATTTTTTAATCCATGTTTTCTGTGTTTTTAGTTCAAAAATCATTTTGTAAAATCTAAAAATATATTTAAAAAAATCTCAAATAGACATTGTTTTAGATCTATAAAAAAACGGAATATGCAGGACTTTTAATCCAGTTCTTTTAATCCGTTTATTTAAAAAAAAAAGTAAATATTCTATTTAAAATAGTCTGTTTTCTTCTGTGTTTTTAGTTCAAAAATCATTTTGTAAAATCTAAAAATATATTTAAAAAAATCTCAAATAGACATTGTTTTAGATCTATAAAAAAACGGAATATGCAGGACTTTTAATCCAGTTCTTTTAATCCGTTTATTTAAAAAAAAAATGTAAATATTCTATTTAAAATAGTCTGTTTTCTTCTGTGTTTTTAGTTCAAAAATCATTTTGTAAAATCTAAAAATATATATAAAAAAATCTCAAATAAACATTGTCATATATCTATAAAAAACTGAATATCCAGGGCTTTTAATCCAGTCCTTTTAATCCATTTATTAAAAAAAAATCAAAATATTATATCTAAAATGGCCCAACCCACATAAAATCAAGTTGACGTTAAAGCGGCCCGCGAGTCTGACACCCTTGCCATAGTACATATCCCATTGTAGACCCACTGTACCACCCAGGGTCCCTTAAACCCATCGCAAAAGCCAGTTTCCCTTGTCACATGACCTAGCGGCGTACCGACAAATGATTAGACGGCTGAAAGCGTCTCATTACCAGTATTTACGAGAGAGTCCGCCAGCCTGGGTAATGACAGCTTTGCTTCCAAAGTGCTACTCTATCTTTCTTTCCCTCTCGCTTTTGGATTTCCAAGCGCCCCCAGCGCAGGCACTCACGTCGTTTGGGTACACGGCGGAAAGTGTGCGGGTTAGATGGAAACAATAAGAATGTTTTTCTTACTTTGAACCGCAATTTTCTGCTCGGCGGTTCCACGTGTATGTGATTTGGAACATGCCGCTGACTGTTTATCTTTGTGAGAGCATGGTGGTACCAACGGTGTAAGAGCTGCTTGCTTAAGTTTTTTTTTTTTGCTCGCCACTATTAAGTCATTCGCTGTCATTGGACGTCCAATCCGGTTGTCCATTCGATGGATAAATAGATTGGACGTTCATGGCTGGCAATGACAGCCCTGTGAGAAATAAGTATGTATTTTTTAAAGCCTAAAGTGGATTTGCGCATACCGTCCAGTAGATGGCGGTGTAAATGTCAACTTTGTGATTTGTTATGGACGATTAATTACAGATTTTTTGATTATTATTTTTTTAAAACAGCTTTATTTGTCAGACATGAAGTCATACTAAGCAAAAATACAGAAGGATATATTTATATTTATTAATTTATGTGGTGTACTCGAGTATAAGCCACATTTTTGGGAGACTATCTTTCTTTTTTAAGAAGTTCAAACTGATATATTTATTTATTTATGTGGTATACTCGTGTATAAGCCAAATTTTTGGTAGATTATTTCATTTCTTTTATATGAATCCAAGTTCAAACTTATGTATTTATATTTATTAATTTATGTGGTGTACTCGAGTATAAGCCACATTTTTGTGACACTATTTCTTACTTTTTTAAGAACCCGAAATTCAAACTGATATATTAATATTTATTTATTTATGTAGTATACTCGAGTATAAGCCCCATTTTTGGGAGACTTTCTTTTATAAGAAGCCAACTTCAAACTGATATATTTATATATATTTATTTATATGGTGTACTCGAGTATAAGCCAAATTTTTGGTAGATTATTTCTTTCTTTTATAAGAACCCAAGTTCAAACTGATATATTTATATTTCTTTATCTATGTGATATACTCGAGTATAAGCCGCATTTTTGGGAGAGTACTTCTTTCTTTTATAAGAACCAGAAGTTGAAACTGATATATTTATAGTTATTTATCTATGTGATATACTGTAGTATAACCCACATTTTTGGGAGAGTACTTATTTATTTTTTAAGAACCCAAGTTCAAACTGATATAATTTCTATTTATTTATTTATGCAGTATACTCGAGTATAAGCCGAATTTTTGGTATACTATTTCTTTCTCATATAAAAACCAAAAATTCAAACATATATTGAAGAAAAAGACAATAAAATGAAGAATAACAAGCATATCTCAACATAAATTTAGGCGTCTATTGCTGTCAATGTCATCTTATAAATTCATACTTCAAAATGTATACATTGTTAAACTTCCCAAACACAAATCCAAGGCTTAAACAAAGAAACTTGCTACTTCTCGCTGTATTTCTACCTGTTTTTTTTCGGCGTAGCCACCAAACATCTCACCCATTGTCTCCAATAAGGTGCTCATACACTCTAATCGATGGCCCCATATTGGTTTGTGCGTTTGGTCAAATATCTTCTCGCCTGGTGGCCCTCGAGGCAAGAGGATCTCAACTAATAAGATATTTCTTGGATTGTATGTGTGTGTGTTTGTGTGTTTGTGTGTTTGTGTGTGTACAAATATATCAAATAAATATATAGGATTCCATTTCTAGGGAAAAGTAACCAAAAACTTGAGTTCAAGCAACAAAGCCCTAAAAAAATGGCCAAAAACAATTGTTTTGTATTACTAATTCATTCATTTTTCATTCTGGTTATCCTTACAAGGCTCGCGGGGGGTGCTGCAGCCTATCCCAGTCAACTATGTGTAGTATTCCTAGTTACAAACTTTAATTATCCCATAAAAACATGTTTATGGTAACCAATGAAACCAAAACAAATTAATAAATCCAAATAAAAATGACAAAATTGCTACTTTTGACCACCAAAAAGCTCCCAAAACTCCAGAAATCTACCAAAAATGTTCTCTTAGATATTTTAGGGAAGCAACCATTTCTGAAAAGTACCAAATTGCCACTTTAAAAGCCTCGAAATTCAAACCATCTCAACACAATCCGCCATCTTTTTTCAACTGCCCATTAAACCAAAAGAATTGACGAATTATTTGTCAATCATCTCCAAAAAGGACCGACATTTACCCATTACACTACCCACAAATGCGACTTCATCATGACATGTTGAAATTACAGACTCTAAAACACAAATACAAGGACCCAAACACAAATATAAACTTATTTCCATCATGCTATCCTTTTTCAATAGTTCCCAAAACAACAATATTTCAATTACCATATTTTCACGACTATATTGCGCATCACATTTAAAGGCGCAGTATCAGTAACAAGTACAATTTCTGTATTTTACACAAACACACACACAGGACGCACCATTTTTAAAGTCGCAGTATTTTCCCGACTATATTACGCATCACATTTAAAGGCGCAGTGTCAGAGTGCTATTTCTGTATTTTACACAAACATACAGGACACACCATTTTAAAGACTAATTCAGGCATGAAAAAACATACAAATTGGTTAAACATACACTAAAAAGAAGTTTTTAAAATGTTATTTTAAAATTTTACTCACATTTTAATATAAAACATGATATAATTTGATCTAAATTGTCCTACGCTTATTTTTTTGCATTTTTTATCGATTTAGTCAACGTATATTGGCAGTTTTACTGCCGATATGACATTCCTAAAACAAATAAAAATTTAAAAAACATCCTGTTGGCAAGACTAGCTCATTAGGAAGCGCTTTTAAACACGATTTCTGATGCCGGACGATGTTTGCGTTGTAAATAGGACGCGAACGACGGCTATAATATGAATTGGCCGCAACTGGATACTTGTGACTGGGGGGCAAACGGATCTAATGCTCCTCTTAATGCCGGCCCTGAATAATGAGGCCTTTGTCTAATAAAACTGGAAAGCCTCCAAATACCTATAGGGACCCAGGCCAGTTAGAGCAATAACAGTCTATCAAAAGAGAAAGCAAAGTCATTACTTAGAGGCTAATAAATACAAGCTCCATGCTGGGAAGGGGGGCGGAGTCCAGATAAAAAAGAAAAGAAGACGGACAGGGACCAAAAAAAAAAGGAAGACATTATTAATCCGCTTTTCTTCCATGCCATAATTTGACAAGTTTATCTTTCAAATATACTATATTCCACTAAGTGAATTACATTACATTTTTAAATGGTAAAAAAGAGTAGAAACCAGTTAACTATAGTAAGAATTGTTTAAGATTAATGCTTTATGTATGAGGTATCGTTTTTAGGAAGTCATGATACGGTGGAGTAGTGGTTAATATGTGCGCATCGCAGTTCTGAGATCGGGGTTTGAGTCCACAATGTCGAAACTCTATAAGGATATATATTTTTATTTTTTTAAAGTGTTTTTAACTATAAAATGATATAAAAACAACAACAAAATCAGCTGAAGTGGTTAATATGTGCGCATCACAGTTTTGAGATCAGGGTTTGAGTCCACAATGTCGAAACTCTACAAGAATATATATATTTTTTAAGTGTTTTTAACTATAAAATGATATAAAAACAACAACAAAAACTGCTGAAGTGGTTAATATGTGCGCATCGCAGTTTTGAGATCGGGGTTTGAGTCCACAATGTCGAAACTCTATAAGAATATATATTTTTATTTGTTTAAGTGTTTTTAACTATAAAATGATATAAAAACAACAACAAAAACTGCTTAAGTGGTTAATATGTGCGCATCGCAGTTCTGAGATCGGGGTTTGAGTCCACAATGTCGAAACTCTATAAGAATATATATCTTTATTTTTTTAAGTGTTTTTAATTATAAAATGATATAAAAACAACAACAAAAACTGCTTAAGTGATTAATATGTGCGCATCGCAGTTCTGAGGTCGGGGTTTGAGTCCACAATGTCGAAACTCTATAAGAATATATTTTTATTTTTTTAAAGTGTTTTTAACTATAAAATGATATAAAAACAACAACAAAATCAGCTGAAGTGGTTAATATGTGCGCATCACAGTTTTGAGATCAGGGTTTGAGTCCACAATGTCGAAACTCTACAAGAATATATATATATTTTTTAAGTGTTTTTAACTATAAAATGATATAAAAACAACAACAAAAACTGCTGAAGTGGTTAATATGTGCGCATCGCAGTTTTGAGATCGGGGTTTGAGTCCACAATGTCGAAACTCTATAAGAATATATATTTTTATTTGTTTAAGTGTTTTTAACTATAAAATGATATAAAAACAACAACAAAAACTGCTTAAGTGGTTAATATGTGCGCATCGCAGTTCTGAGATCGGGGTTTGAGTCCACAATGTCGAAACTCTATAAGAATATATATCTTTATTTTTTTAAGTGTTTTTAATTATAAAATGATATAAAAACAACAACAAAAACTGCTTAAGTGATTAATATGTGCGCATCGCAGTTCTGAGGTCGGGGTTTGAGTCCACAATGTCGAAACTCTATAAGAATATATTTTTTTAAAGTGTTTTTAACTATAAAATGATATACAAACAACAAAAAATAACTGCTGAAGTGGAATTATACCCCACAAGTAGAAAAATGCTATGCTAGCTTTCACGGGAAGCTAACAGTTGTCAACACATTGAGGAATTACCAAAAAATTGATCTATTATTAAATAAAAGTATGATAACTATATAGAAACATATTTCTACACTAACCAAGGAAATATCGCAAAAAAAAAACATGGAAAAATCCACTTAAAATAAGCAAACCGTTAAAAAAAAAACTACATTTAATAACTATTCCGGAATATTTTAACCCTTTCCTAAAAAAAAACCCATAAAACATTCAAATCTATCTTCCCAAAAAGTGAATAACAGCAACCTTGGAATACTTTGAAAAGATTTCCGTATCAAAACGGACCTTGATCACCGCTTCAGTGACAAACCGCCACAATAAAAGCGTTCTTTTTTTCTTCTTTCCAAGATTGAAAAGTATTTTAGCGTCGCCTTCCTTGTAATTGCTTTGCAGAATGAAGTGGAGCTATGCAAGGACCGCCAAACAAAGAGTACAATCAAGCGCTAGCAAAGTTTGCAAGGGCACGACGAGCGACTTATTCAAGGCGAAGGGGAAATACACTTCAAAATAAGGGTCAAACTTTATAGTCAAGATTGGATTTTTCAACACGTTTTGAATGAAGTACTTCAATTGTTTCAAGCCGAGAAACAAATGTGTTGAGGAGACAAAAGAGGACGCAATTATTTCAATTCTAGTCATTGGTAATTAATTATTCATGACGATACTATGAAAACAACGTATTTTAATCCAAGGATTTCCCAATCATATTATTATTTTTTTGTATTTTTCGAAGCGTTGCAGGATTTTGAGAATCTGATGATAAAGAAGAAATGTATTTAGGAAAATGGAAAAAGAATATGTAAATGTTTTTTACCTTAATTTGAATAAATTAGTATAATCTTTAAAAAAGGTGCAACAACAAGGAAAAATATAATTTTTTACAAATTAGTTGTGCAGATCCAAAATAAGTTTGCAAAACTTCTTTTTAAACATTTTTTCTTACAGTAAATAAAGTTAACATCAATTTTAAAACTATGAAAAAGTTTAAATATATTTTTAATCAGTGGAGAGATATCAAACAACAATAATTTTGATCATTATTATTTTTTAAAAATGCTAGGTTTAGGTTAACATTTTTCCCTGTCAGTTAATTTAATGCTTATTTTTAAACAAATTGAAAAAACAAACAAAAAATTTGGTTGACCTTTTGGTTCTGTTAATTTTAATTCTTGTTTTTTAAACAAAATGGGAAAAAAACAAAAAAAAATCAGGTTTAATATTTCCTCTAATTTAATAACGAAAAAACAAAATTCATATTAATTAATTCAAATAATTTTGGCAATTCTTTAAAAGAAGTACATACAAATCCTACAAAAAATGAACTTAAAAACAAGTTGCCAAAAACCTAAAAAAAAAAAATTAAAATCACATAGCTAAATACCAAGCTGACTGTAGAACACCTGGACGAAAAACACAGGTGTCCGAGCCAGTCTAATTGGCTAAAGATCCAGCGACAACAGGTGGCGCTGAAAACCTCCTCCATGAAACATCCAATAAGAAAAGCCCTGTCGTTTGCAATGGAATTCTTCCGACACAAAGAAGCTCAGACGGGTGCGGAAACAGTCATGTGGCTTTTCTTCAATCAAAATACGAGACCACCGTGTTATTTTTCTTCGCCATAAAAGGGCCCTAAGCATTTTTACAGCTGCTCCAGCAACGGGAAGACTCAGAAAGAGACACGCTATTGACGGATGGACAGAAGTAGGCGGAGCTGGAGTGGGTGGGCGTGTCCAATATTAGGACAAGGACTGTATTTCATTATATAAATATAGCGCATTATTAATAGGGGAAGCAATTGACAGGCAATCAACCAATGACACTGAAGATGCCAGATTGGTAAAACAAATGTATTCTGTTTATCTGGTAGAAAGAAAACCTGCACTTAGCTAGGGCACAGGTGTCAAAGTGGCGGCCCGGGGGCCAAATTTGGTCCGCCGAAGCATTTTATGTGGCCCGGGAAAGTAAATCATGAGTGCTGACTTTCTGTTTTTGGGTCAAATTAAAATGAAGAGTATAGATGTATATTATATTTCCTGATTTTCCACCTTTTAAATCAATAATTGTCATTTTTTAAGCTATTTTTCTGTGTTTTTAGTTCAAAAATCATTTTGTAAAATCTAAAAATACATATAAAAAAAGCTAAAATAAACATTGTTTTAAATATATAAAAAACTGAATATTCAGGGATTTTAATCCAGTTATTTTAATCCATTTATTACAAAAAATGTACATAAAATTTTCTGATTTTCCGCCTTTTAAATCAATAATTGTCATTTATTAATCATTTTTTTCTGTTTTTTCTCAAAAATCATTTAGTAAAATCTAAAAAATATATATATAAAAAGCTAAAATAAACATTTGTTTAGATCTATAAAAAACTGAATATCCAGGGCTTTTAATCCAGTTCTTTTAATCCACTTATAAAAAAAATCTAAATATTATATCTAAAATAGTCCAAGTTAACATTAAAGTGACTCACTAACACCCTTAATCTAGGCTTATCATTGCCTTTTTGTTATTAATATCATGACCCTAAAGAAGAAATATGTAAAGTCTTCCATATTCAACCAAAAAGCCAATCTTAACATCATTAAAAAATGGCATAATCCCTAACAATACACTGTATTCAGATTTAAAATAAAAAACAATGGCCTCACTGGTTGCCAGATACCACGTTAGCCCTCACACAACCTTACTTGACCGACAGTCAAAGTCAAACAACTACCAGTCCTCTGCCAAAATGTACTACTACACTGATCTGGGTCCTCAAACAAACATAACCCCCCCAAACCGCTGTGCCTGGAGGGTCGTCGCGGTCTTCATATTGAGTTGCCGGGGTAGAAGGAGTCCAGAGGAATCTAATAACTGTGACAGTGGGGCTTTTTTTGGCATTGTTCCTGAAGCTGTGTAGACTGTCTGCTGGCTCTAATGAAAGGTTAAATGAATAGGACAAAGTGACAGGAGGTACAATAAAGAAACATGGAAGAGGAGGGAATCCATGTGGGGGGGGGGGGTGTATGGGGGCTTCACTTGGGGGTCCCTTAGGAGACAAGATTGAGACCCTACTTGAGAGAATTTAAGAGGATCGTGTACTCATATTTTTGGAATGGATTGAGGTGGGTTTGAGTTGAAATTTGGACATTGTGTTGTGTATTGTGGTTGGTTGGTTTTGGACAATTTTTGGGTTATTTTGGTGGTTGGGTAGTTGGTTGATTGGTTGGTTGGTTTTGAGGGGTTGATTTGATGGTGAGTGGCTTGGACGGTTGGGTGTTTTAGGGGGTTTTGTTTGCTCAATTGGTTGGTTTTTTGGTTGGTTTTGGTGAGGAGTTGGTTGGTTAGGGGAGTGGTTGGGTTTGGTTAGATGTTTGGTTGTTGTTTTTTTGTTATTTTTGAGGTTTAAGTGTTTGTTTTGGGGGGTTGTGTGATTGGTTTTGTTGGCTGATTGGTTGTTTTTGGTTGGATTTTTTGGTTCTTGGTTGGTCTGTGCTTTAGTTGTTTTTTTTTTGGTATCATTAGATATTTGTTTGGTATAGGGGTTGCTTATTTGGTTTTGGTTGACTATTTTAACCGTTTTTATGTAGCTAATTTGTTGTATTTTGGTTGATTTATTGGTTTAAGGGTTGCTTACTTGGTTTTGGTTGACTAATATTAATATTTTTTAGCTAATTTGTTGTAATTTGGTCAACTTATTGCTTTAGGGGTTGCTTACTTGTTTTGGTGGACTATTATTACCGTTTTTTTCGCTAATTTATTGTATTTTGGTTGACTTATTGGTTTAGGGGCTGCTTACTTGCTTTTGGTTGACTATTATTACCGATTTGTTTTAGCTAATTTGTTGTATTTTGGTTGACTTATTGGTTGAATGGCTGTTTTTGTTGTTTTCTTAGATCCATTTATTGGTTGTTTAGTGTGTCGCTATGCAGTTTTTTATTTGTTGTTTGGTTTCCAGGTTGTTTTTGTCGATTTTTTAAGTGCTTTAGGTTGATGAGTTAAGTGTTTTCAGTAATATACAAAGTAAGGCATACACAGATCATTCATTGAACATATCTAACAATCTATTTATCTGTTCTTAGTGTCCCCCCTCCCAATAAAAGGAGAGATGCCCGGTTCACCTTGGACTAGCATTTCCTGCCCAAATCTCCTGAGAACGCCGCCTGGAAATGTTTCAAGCAGATGTGCGCATGCCATGCCGCATACGTTGACACAGATGGCCAGAAGAAATTCCAGCACGGGGTCCTTAAACGTTAAGGTCATCGTGCAGCGGCGTAAGTGGGGGGAGGCTCAGGGCGGACCTCCCTTCAGATGCATGTTCCGTCTTGTGCCTGCTTCTGCCACGGCGGAATGCAGAGTCACATGAAAGAGGCCCTATTTCTCCCCGCCTGCCGCCGAGGGAGACTTGTCTCTTGTGTCCACCTCAAAAGAGCCACTGTCCCCCCGCCAGCCGACATGCTACCTGTCAGCAGAATTCCCCCCGCGACTCCAAAAACATGGCTGACGCCACAACACCACGGTCGCCTGTGGCCGTCTTAGACCAACGGATTCCCCCCAAGGAGTGCTAGCTTTATCTGTTAAGCTTGTAACTCAATTTAGGTAAATGTGAGTTGATGTAGAATGTAGAAAGGAATAATTGGAGTGTATAAGGAAGGTCGGACTTGGGTAATTTGGAGGTGGCAACCCGGCCGGACTTGGGGAATTTGGAAGTGGCAACCCGGGTGGACTTGGGGAATTTGGAAGTGGCAACCCGGGTGGACTTGGGAAAATATGGAAGTGGCAACCCGGGTGGACTTGGGAAAATATGGAAGTGGCAACCCGGGTGGACTTGGGAAATTTGGAAGAGGCAACCCGGGTGGACTTGGGAAATTTGGAGATGGCGACCCGGGTGGACTTGGGAAATTTGGAGATGGCGACCCGGGCGGACTTGGGAAAATTTGGAAGTGGCGACCCGGGCGGACTTGGGAAATTTGGAAGTGGCAACCCGGGCGGACTTGGGAAATTTGGAAGTGGCGACCCGGGCGGACTTGGGAAATTTGGAAGTGGCGACCCGGCGGACTTGGGAAATCTGGAAGTGGCAACCCGGGCGGACTTGGGAAATCTGGAAGTGGCAACCCAGGCGGACTTGGGAAATTTGGAAGTGGCAACCCGGGCGGACTTGGGAAATTTGGAAGTGGCAAAGTGGACTTGGGAAAATATAAAAGTGGCAAAGCAGACTTGGGAAAATATAAAAGTGGCAAAGTGGACTTGGGAAAATTTGGAAGTGGCAAAGCGGACATGGGAAAATATTTAAGTGGAAAAGTGGATTTGAGAAAATATAAAAGTGGCAAAGCAGACTTGGGAAAATATGGAAGTGGTAAAGCGGACTTGGGAAAATATGAAAGTGGCAACCCGGACTTGGGAAAATATGAAAGTGGCAACCCGGACTTGGGAAAATAAGAAAGTGGCAACCTAGACTTGGGAAAATATGAAAGTGGCAACCCGGACTTGGGAAATTTAAAGTGGCAACTAAGACTAATGTAGTATGATTAAAAGAATACTACATGGATTGATAGCCCTAAATTGGGAATTCCCATTTGGTTTTAAACACTTTTATTTTACTTTCTGACATACTACCAAAGCATCTTTTACAAAATGCCATTTTCCAACAAACCACAATGTTTATTTGGTGAGATTTACAGCTTTGAACACATAAAAGAGGTCTTTTGTGCAAGCGTGTCATGAAAGGTCTTACCTAGTGAAACATTTTGTGGCTTTTGAATGGCACAATCTCCGCCATTTCTGACTCATTTTTTTGCTCTCCCAGGTCACATATGATTTTATCCCATAACTGTGTAATGCCATATTGAAAAAATACTGTCATGAACATCTCGTAATGCACTCCAGAACCTGTCTGAGGTTTGAAAAGGAATGTCAAAAGAGTCCCCCGTAAGTGGCTTAAATGGATAAAAAACGCTGACTTGACGACTTTAAATTGACAAGGAGAGTCAATCCTCTTTTTTTGGTGGAAAAATACACAAAAGCATGAACAAGCTATTAAAGATGTGACAGAAAAAAGGAGAAATGAAATTCTAAGTGAAAAAAATCAAGGTTAAAAAGAGCATTAGAGAAAAAAATGTGACAGCTTTTAATGAAGGTTCAACTATTGTTGGTTTCGACCTTGGGAATTTTGAAAGAAAGTGTTTTTTTAGGCTGTTTAGCATTTTAAGGCGGGGATTAGATTCAAACTGGTTGGTATTAGTTAAAAGAGGGATTTAGCTAGGTTGTGGTTAGCATTTTTTGGGTCAGGTGATATGAGATTGCATCCAAATTGCAGTGGTTTTTGATGCAAAATCAGATTTTTTTTATGTTAGACCACCATTAAAGGTCAAAGTTAATTCTGATTGGTCGGGGACTTGTCAAAATGGATTGGGCGTCTTTTCATTACTGATTTTTCATTTAAAAAATATTTTTTGTTTTATTTTAGTTGATTATATGTCATTTTTTTATATAGTTGAGAATTTCATTTAAGTGTATTTCACTTTTTTGTTTAATTCTCACAAAAATGTCTTATTTATATCTTTTAAATTAAGATTTTTCATCAAAAAAGTTTTTTTTTATTTTGGTTGATTATTTTGGTCAATTTTTTTTATATAGTTGAGAATTTCATTTAAATGTATTTCACTTTTTACTAAAAATTCTTACAAAAAATGTTGACATGAGGGTTTTTCTTAACATATTTCTGTTTTTTATCTTTTAAATATTGATTTTTCATTTAAAAAAATATTTTTTTTGTATTTTGGTTGATTATTTTGGTCGATTTTTTAAATGTATTTCACTTTTTTTTTCTAATTCTCACAAAAAATGTTGACATGAGGGTTTCTCTTAAAAAATCAGTTTTTTAATCTTTTAATTAATGATTTGTAATTCTTTAAAAATATTTAGGTTAAAAAGAAGGGAATAATCCATTTTAAAATGATTTGATCTATTTTTTTGGCACTATCGATTTATTTAAAGACACAGTAGCCAATAACAGTATTGGTGGGCATTCCCACAAGAGAATGTGAGGAATGAAATACAGGGGGTACACTTTATCCCCCCTTTTGCTGGGTATATAAACAGCTTGTAAATGAGAACATTCTAGAGTGAGCCATTTTTTTGCAGGAAAAGTTACTTTGTCGGCTCCAGCCATTCCAAAGTCAACATGCTACGTCTCGGTCCTCAGGAATTTTTCATGAGCCACCACTTATCTTGTCATATCACATTTCTCACGCCAGCTTTTCGCCAGGGAACAGAAGAGACACCTCCGGGGCAAATGATTCACTTTTAATCAAATCACCCCCCGCATGCCCCCAGGTGATCTTTTTTGTTTTTTTGTCCCCAACCAGGGAAGAAAAATCGAGAATCTAAATTGTCAGATTTTACATCGAGTAGCTCTTATAGCCGTGGGGGATGTAAAAAGGTAAATGACAATGTCCCAACTGAGCCATTTACCTCTGGTGGTGTCACTTTGAATTACGCTTTGCTGAGCAATGTATGGATTACCATTGAAACGCAATTTCGGTGCTGATTGGACGAGGTTGCTAAACTGCCACGCTGATTTTTTTTTCGTTTTAAACAGGGTAACTGCTAATTAGCTGCTGATAAAAAACAATTTAAGCAGCCCCCAAGGTTGTAAATTGGTGTTCCCTACCATTGACAGATAGAGACGTCAAACCGTCACATTGATGGTGATTGACATCCAAACTATGTGAAGTGAGAGGGTTGGTATTTTAATTGGGGAGGGGCTACACTTAAGATTCTGGTCTCAATCCAATGATTGTGAAATGAGTCATAGCCGAAATGAGTCAGGTCGGGAAGAGTCAGGTCGGAAAGAGTCAGATCGGAAAAGAGTCAGATCGGAAAAGAGTCAGATCGGAAAAGAGTCGGATCGGAAAAGAGTCGGATCGGAAACGAGTCGGATCGGAAACGAGTCGGATCGGAAACGAGTCGGATCGGAAACGAGTCGGATCGGAAACGAGTCGGATCGGAAACGAGTCGGATCGGAAACGAGTCGGATCGGAAAAGAGTCGGATCGGAAAGGAGTCGGATCGGAAAAGAGTCGGATCGGAAAAGAGTCGGATCGGAAAAGAGTCGGATCGGAAAAGAGTCGGATCGGAAAAGAGTCGGATCGGAAAAGAGTCGGATCGGAAAAGAGTCGGATCGGAAAAGAGTCGGATCGGAAAAGAGTCGGATCGGAAAAGAGTCGGATCGGAAAAGAGTCGGATCGGAAAAGAGTCGGATCGGAAAAGAGTCAGATCGGAAAAGAGTCGGATCGTTTTTGCTGCTTTTTTATTACATTTTGGTATTTCGTTTTTTAACTCGCTCTACAATGTCTTCTGTGTCTTGTGTCTGTTTACTACTACAACCAAAAAATGTCCCAAATACGGCATGAAACAAGTTCTAACCTACAAACAAGACACTATTCAGCCCCAAAAGAAACCAACAAACTGGACCAAAACTAACTCTACCAAAGTAGTACATTAGCGATCAAGCTAATTAGCGCTCCAACTCTAAAATATTTTGCTTTTGGCGCCCCCATGTTTAACACTCACAATCCTGATTAAAATAAAATGTAAGACAACCATCTGTAACTGCCAAAAAACTATCTTCAAGCAAGTTAAAAACTCCTTCCGATAAAAATCTCTGTGATACGGCAAAAGTAAAAACACGCTAAACACTTCTGTCAAAACAGCCGTTAAGCCTTCCACTGTTTATTTAAGGTAGCTGAACCTTTTCAAAATGTATTCACAGGAAATTAAACCTTAAGTGAGGTGCGAGGATTCCATTCCTACCGAGATATCACCAAATCTAAATACATCTATTAAGTATTTATTATTTCAGATTATTAACGTCTCACCCAGTGCTTTTTTAAAATTAGGAACCCGGCCTTGCAATTTGTTTTAACTACTCCCGATCTCGGTGTCTTATTCCGCCATTTTTTTTAGCTCCCCCCATCTGGAGCCTCCACAGGTGTGCGAACTTCGGCACCCCCCACCGTTCCCTTCTCACAATATTACCTTTTCTGTCATACCGTGGGTCACCTGAGACATTATTGGGGCCAAATGGCATTGGCCATAGCGACCCTTTCCCCTGGTCGGATAAATATGCCGCAAGAATGTTGCTTTGAAATCCCTGTCTGGATAAAGTTCCTCTAAAATAAATGTGTTCTAAGCACCCCCCCCCTCTGTCCTCTCGCGTGTCTCGCATACTTTGTGTTCACCCATGCTAGGGATGTCCATATTTTTGCATGGGAGTGATAGTCACCTGATTTGGAGCATCTGCCGATACGGAAGAAATGTATTAAGGGGCGGGATTAAAAAATGATTTTCTCGCATATAAGCCACATTTGTGTATAAGCCGTACCCTTAAAATGGCTTTAAAATGGCATTGAATGGCCTTGGAATGTCCTTAAATGTCCTTAAATGTCCTTAAATGTCCTTAAATGTCCTTAAATGTCATTAAATGGCATTAAATGTCCTTAAATAGCCTTAAATGTCCTTAAATGTCCTTAAATGTCCTCAAATGTCTGTAAATGTCCTTAAGTGTCTGTAAATGTCCTTAAATGTCCTTAAATGTCCTTAAATGTCCTTAAATGTCCTTGAAATGTCCTTAAATGTCCTTAAATGTCCTTAAATGTCCTTAAATGTCCTTAAATGTCCTTAAATGTCCTTAAATGTCCTTAAATGTCATTAAATGTCCTTAAATGTCCTTAAATGTCCTTAAATGTCCTAAAATGTCCTTAAATGTCCTAAAATGTCCTAAAATGTCCTTAAATGTCCTTAAATGTCCTTAAATGGCCTTAAATGGCCTTAAATGTCCTTAAATGTCCTTAAATGGCTTCAAGTGTCCTTAAATGGCCTTAAAATAGCCTTAAAATTGCCTTAAATGGCCTTAAAATGCTTGATTTTTTTAAAAGAATCTTGTATAATTAGAGTTATAATAATAAAAGCAAAAAAACTGAAAATATTCTCTATATTTTTTAAGTATTTTTAAAAGGGAAAAAAACTGGAAAAATATTTTGTATTCGATTTTCAATGTGGATATTAATTTGAATTAAAACTATACACATTTTATGAATATTTGTTTTCCTTGATTAATCAAAATTTCACCTTACTTGGGCAATAACATCATACATAATTCCAAAATACTCTCATTCCAACTTTTCTCCATACACATTCCCTCCAAAACAACCATATCTCACGTGATTCCCATACATAGCCACCTATTAAATCAACTCCCAGCAAAAAGATGAAGAGCGATTAAGTTAAAAATAATGCTTTATGGCAGCCCCGACTGTCATCAGTCCTCCGGCCTCTCTACTTCAAAAGCGATACCGCAGTCACGGGAACGGACGGACAAGATGGAGCTCTCTCCTCTCGGGCAGCAATCAGAGGCAAGCGGCAGGGGGTTACCGGGCAGGGTTGATGGGGTCGGCGCCGGAGCACCTCTAAGCAGCCTTTCTCTTCATTAGCAGCTTTTCTAAGGGTGAGTGGCCCAGAGGATCTTCACTGGCCACCTGTCCGGGAGACTATTGAACCGGTTGACCGACATTTCTCTCCCATCTCATGATTCCCAAAGTTCCAGCGGAATCACGACCGGGTCGACGACTATGGGGGTGTCGGATTTTACCGGAATTGAATTTTTTGTGTGCCAGGGATAGCCATCTATTGCCGTCAATGGCATTCATGGGCATTCAAGCGGCATGAAATGACAATCTGGAATGTAAATTGGCAGTCTTTACGGGCGTGACCGGACATTTGGTCGCCGTACGTTTGGTCGCCGGTCAAATTTACTTAAATATTAAACAGTACTTAGATATTAAACAGCACTTAGATATTAAACAGTACTTAGATATTAAACAGTGCTTAGATATTAAACAATACTTAGATATTAAACAATACTTAGATATTAAACAATACTTAGATATTAAACAATACTTAGATATTAAACAATACTTAGATATTAAACAATACTTAGATATTAAACATTACTTAGATATTAAACAGTACTTAGATATTAAACAGTACTTGCATAATAAACAGTACTTACATATTAAACAGCATTTACATATTAAACAGTACTTACATATTAAACAGTACTTAGATATTAGACAACATTTGACCGACGACCAAACGTCCGGCGACCAATTGTCCGGCGACCAAACCTCCGGCGACCAAACCTCCGGCGACCAAACCTCCGGCAACCAAACCTCCGGCGACCAAACCTCCGGCGACCAAACCTCCGGCGACCAAACCTCCGGCGACCAAACCTCCGGCGACCAAACCTTCGGCGACCAAACGTCCGGCGACCAAACGCCCGACCACCCTTTAAATGGCAATGCAATACCTCCAAAACATTTTTTTGACACACAAATGCGGGTCAAGCCAAAAAAATCCAGTGCAACACACATGCTCATTGATGAATGTGTGAAGATTCTTTGTCGGTGCTTTCAAGGGTCGGGCCATTCATCTCGCACTGTTTCGTTATTTCTGCTACCACCCTTCTACGAGCTGTCCGCTAAAATGTACGACATGGACGTGGTAATGTGTGAGGTTTTTTTGTTTGGGTTGCCAGATCGCAGACTTTTCTGATAAGGGAATTACATTGTATTTTTTTGTATTTTATTTGCCTTGTCGGTAAAGAATTGTTACTTTTCTGGACTTGACCAAAAAACAAAAAAAAATGATGCAAAATGACACAAAAATTAAGCCTTGAGGAATTTGGGGCCTTCAAATAATCTGGAAAGCTGCTAAAAAATAGAATTTGTGTGCCATTACTTTCTGGAATCACATTTTGCCCCAAAACGTTTGGACCATTTATCGATGTTTTTTTTTAATAATTAATCATCATTGCATGTGATTATTTTTTCTACTATTGTATTGTATTTGCCCATGATTGACAAGGATAAAAATCCAAGAATAACCTTAACCCTCATTTTTCAAGGCTATTGATCATCGTCCAATTCATTTTAACAGCTGCCAACCCTCCTTGGCACAATGGATTGGACATCTATTGCCACCCATGCCAGCCAAATTAAATTAACAAGTTCCGGGCAATTATACCCTTTAAACCATTTCATTTCCCACTTGTATTCCTAAAAAAACGGTCATATATATCATTTTTTATTGACTAATGCCACTTCCATGTAGTAAAAATAACAAGTCAAATCCATAGCAACTTCATCAGCTCTGGTGCGTTCACTTACCACCAAATAGCCCCCGTAAACCCCAACCTCAACACCTAAATCTCCGCTTTAAACCTTTCAACAAAAACTATCAAAATGATCATTACCATGTCTGCATGTCGCATCTGGTAGAACTGGCGAACTCCTAAAGCTCGTTGGCAAACTTGTCGTCCCCCTGCACTCCAAAAGTCTGCTTTCGCCCTCAAGCGGGGAACTTTCTCCTCGTCGCTCACACACACACACCGAGAATCGGCAAAACTTGGAAACTCGAAGGTGATTCGAAAAAAGGGGAGGGTTCGGCAATCTTCGGAACCGGCTCGTGTTCGGTTCGGAAAAGTCGAAGATTTCCGAGCTTTCGCTACGTGCGCCTTTTTCCTAGTCGTTGTTGTCCCTATCGTTTGCCTTGAAATGAGTCAGTCGACAAGGAGAAAAGTGTCTGTCCTACCTTGAGGAAAAGCTAAGAGAAAAAGAGGGGGGAGAGAAAAAAACGCCTCCCCCATTACATGCACACTCCCCTGGATGGACAAGCCTACAGAGAAGGTGTCTACGAGTTTCTTTGGGACTTTTACTTGCTCGTTTGATGAGTTGATTTTGTGTCATGACGTCTTTTGTGCAAAAAGCATCAACATCCCCCCCCAAAAATGGGAAGATCCATACTTGGGTCATCATTTTTCAAAGGATGCTTTGACACTAAACGAATGAACATCTCCATGAAAAGTGCACTTTTTCCTATTAGTTGCATGAAATGTACGGCAAAAAAATCGTTGCAATATTTGGCAACAAAGCGAAAACTGTTTACAGCGTGCAAATAAAAGGTTTGTATTGATATTTAGTATTTATAAATTCGCAATATTAAAAAAATGTTCCAACATAATATTGTGGTGGTAAATTCAAAGTATTATTTCAAAACAATATTAACTAATTATGTAGACTGCACTTCAAATTATCCCAAAATGTAGCAAATTGCAATTATTGATACATAAGTGATGAAATCGATAGAAACAGGGGTGTCCAAACTATGGCATGCGGCCCAAAACATGTCCAATATCCAGTTTTTATAGTCCCACAGCAAATTATGAAAATATCATTGAATATGTCCCGCACAAGAAGCTTAAATACGAACTACACACTGGGAACAATTCTCATCTTTACCACGAGAGGGCGCTAATCACAAACTGCGTCACTTTATAAGATAAGCAGTTAAAAAACCCTTACATGTTCAAATAAATGTAGAAAACTGCAGATATTTTTCAGTAGTGTAAACATAACTATATGTATATATATTTAAGCATATCATTAGATTATATTAAAGTTTGTGGTTCTTACCTTATTGACGTCTGTTGATGCTTAGAGGCTTCAAATCCATTTCAAATTCATTTCAAATTCAATTCAAGTTCAATTCAAGCTGGTATTGCCATTTCAACTTGGAAAGTTGGCATTGAATTGTTATGTCTAACTGCCATTGACGGCAACATATGTCCAATCCAATCTGAATGGGGAGGAAAATGCATTTTTTTAGTGAATACAATTGATTTTTTTAGTGAATACCATTGAATTTTTGTGTGTGAATACAATTGAATTTTTTGTGTGTGAGTACAATAGATTTTTTTGTGCGAGTACGATTGAATTGTTTTTAGTAAGCACCATTGAATTGTTTTTAGGGAATACCATTGAATTTTTTGTGTGAATGCCATTGAATTTTTTGTGTGAATGCCATTGATTTTTTTGTGTGAATGCCACTGATTTTTTTAGTGAATACAATAGAATTTTTTTAGTGAATACAATTGAATTAACTCACAATTTCAATTCCACTAACCGCCAAAGAGTACGAGAGCCAAATACTTTAATCTTAATGGGTTATGTTTATGAATACATTACATTGAAAATAGTGTACCACATAAACTAATTCCCAAGTTAGTCCTTTCAAGCAAGTCAAGCGTCCCAAACGTCCACTTGCGTGTTTGGTCAAGGGCTAAAAAAAATAAAAATAGGTCTGGGATTAGGTTTACGTTGAATACATTGGCAGCTAACGAGCTAACGAGCTACTGAGGTCCCGCCATATGCATATTCATAATTTGGCCAAGGCCGTGGGAGAATGCAGACCATATGCCTGCATATTGGACGGCTTGGCTTTTGCTAATTAAATGAGATATTAAATATTCGTTAGTGGACCAAATGCCCACAAGTGTAATATTGTGTGGATGTAAACTTGGAGGTCATATTATTAGGTACACCTGAATCCCTATTGGGTTTTCCAATGTATTATATTGGCTTTGTGGAATAACTCTTTAAAGTGTATAGAATGTAAAAGAAGATATAATATTGTATATGTATTAGTTTTAGAGCTAAAAATTATATATTGTTTCTTGTAATATCATCTTTAAAATGGTAAAATCTTATTTCAAGCAAAAAATAGCCAGTTCACACTATAAAAAATGTTCGAAAAATAATTTTAGATATAATATTTCAATTTTTTTTCTATGAATGGATTAAAAGACCTGGATTAAAATCCCTGAATATTGAGTTTTTTATAGATCTAAAACATTTGAGCTTTTTAAAAATATTTTTAGATTTTACAAAATTGTTTTTGGGCTAAAAACAAAAAAAATGGATTAAAAAATGACAATTATGGATTAAAAGCCCTGAATATTCCACTTTTATAGATCTAAAACAATGTTTCTTATAGCTTTTTTGATATATTTTTAGATTTTACAAAATGATTTTTGAACTAAAAACAGAAAATATGATAAAAAAATAACAATTATTGATTTAAAAGGAGAAAAATCATGAAATTTAATATACAACTATACTCTTCATTTTAATTTCATCCTAAAACACAAAATCAGCACCCATAATTCCCTTCCCCGGTCCCACAAAATGATACCTCGGACCATATCTGGCCCCCGAGCCGCCACTTTGACACACATCCCTTCTGGTCTACCCTTGTCTTACTTTAGGATCGAGTATTTAATGAGTAAACGAGCATACAATGTGTTTATTTGCCACTGTGACAAGTCCCACACTGTTCATTATTCAAGCAATGACTCTAAATGATGCTAATGATAATGAGCTATTGAACCAAATACCTCCTGGGACAACCATCAGTCATTCCCCGACACATTACGACTCATTCGTACCGTCCCCAAGACCTCCTTAACCCAAAACATAGTCAGCTTGGCAGAAATCTACACATTAACTGCTTATTTTATCAAAGAAACAGTCCTCCAAATGGCTAAAAAAACTACCAAAATATCAAGAATACTTTCTCCAATCACTTCTATATTTTTTTTACCAAGCCAACCTTTACATTAGCCAATCAATGTCCCAAGTCCTTGGTCTTTTCTTCTTCTACTCGAGGGAAATAAGAACTTTAAACACAACCACCTCAGTGCAATTTACCCTTTTAAGCAAGAAAAGGACAAGATCTCTGGGGAAAAGCTTAAACCTCTTGTTCCCACACTAAGTGGAGTTATCCAGATTGGTGAACTGCATGGGACTGTGGGTAAGTGACATATATGTGTGTATATATAGAGAGTACATATACTGTGCCTTTGCCTTGAGGAGGTGGCCTTCAAAATGGATCAATCCTTCTTTTATGATGGCTTTCGTGAACATGCCAGAAGGTCAACAGTTAAACAAAAGGTGCTCCATGGTGGGAAATGATCACATGAGTCGAAAATGTGCACATGATGGGAACTTGGAAGTGTCTTTTTGGTGGAAAAGAGGGGAAAAGTAGGGGGATTAAAGCTCATGGGGATTCTTGTGATGAATATGGGATCAATATTTTAGAAAGAGGGAAGAGTTGGTTACTATTGAATGGGATATTTGACGTTGGTTTGATATCGGAGAAAATCTCAATGGTAAAATGCATAGGGTGGATTTCAATTGGGGCGGACCATTTTTAGATGTAATATTTAGATTTTTTTAATTAAATGGATTAAAAGAAGTGGATTAAAAGCCCTGAATATTCAGTTTTTTTAAAACAATGTATATTTTAGATTTCTTTTTTTTTATTTTACCAAATGTTTTTTGGACTAAAAACACAGAAAAATCGATTAAAAATATCAATTTTTGATTTAAAGAACTGGATTAAAATCCCTAAATATTCAGTTTTTTTATATATCAGTTTTTATAATACAGTGCGCCTTATAATACAGTGCGCCTTATAATACAGTGCGCCTTAAAATACAGTGTGCCTTATAATACAGTGCGCCTTATAATACAGTGCGCCTTATAATACAGTGCGCCTTATAATACAGTGCGCCTTATAATACAGTGCACCTTATAATACAGTGCACCTTATAATACAGTGCGCCTTATAATACAGTGCACCTTATAATACAGTGCGCCTTATAATACAGTGCGCCTTATAATACAGTGCGCCTTATAATACAGTGCGCCTTATAATACAGTGCGCCTTATAATACAGTGCACCTTATAATACAGTGCGCCTTATAATACAGTGCGCCTTATCATACAGTGCACCTTATAATACAGTGCGCCTTACAATACAGTGCGCCGTATAATACAGTGCACCTTATAATACAGTGTGCCTTACAATACAATGCGCCTTATAATACAGTGTGCCTTATACTACAGTGCGCCTTATACTACAATGCGCCTTAAAATACAGTGCGCCTTAAAATACAGTGCACCTTATAATACAGTGCACCTTATAATACAGTGCACCTTATAATACAGTGCACCTTATAATACAGTGCGCCTCATAATACAGTGCGCCTCATAATACAGTGCGCCTCATAATACAGTGCGCCTCATAATACAGTGCGCCTTATATTACAGTGCGCCTTATACTACAGTGCGCCTTATGATACAGTGCACCTTATAATACAGTGCACCTTATAATAGAGTGCGCCTTATAATACAGTGCGCCTTATAATACAGTGCGCCTTATAATACAGTGCGCCTTATAATACAGTGCGCCTTATAATACAGTGCGCCTTATAATACAGTGCACCTTATAATACAGTGCGCCTTATAATACAGTGCGCCTTATCATACAGTGCACCTTATAATACAGTGCGCCTTACAATACAGTGCGCCGTATAATACAGTGCACCTTATAATACAGTGTGCCTTACAATACAATGCGCCTTATAATACAGTGTGCCTTATACTACAGTGCGCCTTATACTACAATGCGCCTTAAAATACAGTGCGCCTTAAAATACAGTGCACCTTATAATACAGTGCACCTTATAATACAGTGCACCTTATAATACAGTGCACCTTATAATACAGTGCGCCTCATAATACAGTGCGCCTCATAATACAGTGCGCCTCATAATACAGTGCGCCTCATAATACAGTGCGCCTTATATTACAGTGCGCCTTATACTACAGTGCGCCTTATGATACAGTGCACCTTATAATACAGTGCACCTTATAATAGAGTGCGCCTTATGATACAGTGCGCCTTATAATACAGTGCACCTTATAATAGAGTGCGCCTTATATATGGAAAAAATGTCATTCATTGAGGGTGCGCCTTATAATGCGGTGCGCCTTATAGTCGTGAAAATACGGTAACTAAATAACATTTAATAACTAAAAACGAAGGCCATTTTCTAGATAAAGGCATCAAACTGTGCTCAGTTACTGGAGCGATTTCATCTCTAGTCTAGTTTCTACCCTACGGGATGGATGTTTTACTAAACATTCTGTGAGTCTTGACATCCCAACTGGCTTTTGTACAATCACTGTTCCTTTGGTTACGTGTGGCTCCTAAGTGGCTTTTGTCATCGAGTGTAGAGCTCAGTTTCCCCGGCATCAAAGCCAAAGACGCCATTAATGCATGACAGTATCCCCGCTTACCTTGAGGCGGCAGGCGGAGAAGTGCTTAGCACAAGTCTCGGCGGAGTGTCGCGTTTTTTGTGCCTCTCCTCCTAGCGCCGCCTGTCTGTGTCGAGACAGTGTCGGAGCTTGTCGTCGGGTACTTTGGGGACTTTTCAAGCTGTTGCATTTGCATGATTGCAATTGGGGGTACACTCCTCCTCCTCCATTGACAACAACACTGGAGAAAACCCTGCAAAGGAATCAAAGTTTTTTTTTTTAGTAACTGTTCAAGGGACAGATGTTTTGTCAAAAATTGACATATAAAGTCTGCAAAAACTTTTTGTACCGACTCTTAATCCTGATTTATTGAAAATATTTTTAAAAATACTGTAAAAAATAGTGAATAAAAAGAAAATAAATTGCTTCATATGCTTTGATAGTCTTTACCTGAAAATATTTGAAAAATACTTTAAAAAATGGTGAATAAAAAGAAATAAATTGCTTCATATGGTTTGATAGTCTTTACCTGAAAATATTTTTAAAAATACTTTAAAAAATTGTGAATAAAAATTAAATATGCTTTGATAGTCTTTTTTTGATGAAAAAACTAATTATTAAAAAGGGAAAAATTCAGGAAAACAAAAAATCTAGATGTATAATGCACATATTTATATGTATTTTGCCTAAAAAGAGTGAATAATAATAAGATAAATTGCTGAATATGCATTGACAGTATTTACTTTTTTTAAATGAAAAAAACAAATTATTAAGGCAAAAAATGAAGGAAAACAAAAAATCTAGAGGTATAATGCAAACAAACCACCATACACTACTTTAAATAAATGCATTTTGGCTTTTCTGGTCGAAAATATGTATATATATTTTTTTTTGCCTAAAATAGTGAATACATAGAAAATAAATTGCTTAATGTGCAATGCTTTTTCCTCAGTACCATATGTTGTTCTAAAGTGTCGAAAAACGTCGCAATTTTGATGACGTAGCCACGCAACAGCGGGCTAGTTTGAAACGAGGAAGCCATGCAAAACAATGAAAAAAATAACCCGACGGCGTCTTGACAGCATGGCATCCGATTTCCGAAATTGACATTATAAATGTCTAAAAGTAAAAGCGATCGTCCCGGGAAAAGCTTCAGGGGTGAGACAGAACTTCCCCCAGAGAAAAACTTTTAGTAAACGTACCTTTTTATCCTCGATCTCTCTCTTACTAGCAGGGTTAGCTCCGGTGTCGTCTCCATCATTGTGGAAAGTGCTAATGTAGCACGAGAAACTAAAGATCTGCATCTTCTAAACTACAGATCTGCAACTACAATGTCGTCCACGGACGATTCTCGCATTTTAGCACTGGAGGACCAAGTACGGAGTTTATCGGATGAGTTAATACAATGCCAAGTAAGTTTTAAAAACGATCTGCATGCCCGAGATGGGTTCAAGGCCAGAGTAATATTGCCCAAAGATGCGTTCAAGGACAGGGTCATATTGCCCAAACGCAATGCGTAAAAGCTTCTAAAAAAATAATAATAAGTGGTTCTGCCTGCTACGATATTTTGCGATGTTCAAAAAAAGTAAATCGTAAGTAAATCGAGTACAGTAACGTTATATTTCTTTCTCCGATGCACAGTAACCTGTTTGCACGTTTGTTCAATGCAACGACGCAATCACGTGTTGCTCATTCCAAATGCTCACAGGTGGTTGTTAATGATGAACTGGGGTTTCAATACATCCTCACCACTAGGTGGCGCGTCACTTACCATTTACTTAACTTCTGAAATTTACGTACCATTGACAAAAATAGACGTCTAATCCATTTGAAGTTGTTCTTAGTTCAAATTGTTATTAATTATTTATGCTAGTGGCAAATTAATTTGAAATAGAAAGATGAAAAGACCAGATGTGTTCACATTTCACTTAAATTGAAGAAATTGATCTTTGCATTATTAAGAAGGCAATTAAATATTTTGGCCAGGAAAGTAACATTTCCTGTTTTGCATTGCATTGATTCATTTTAATTTGGGGATTTAATTTTTTGATCAAAATCCCTTTAGGGGAAATTCAATGCTGCTAGATATATGTATATACATTGATTTGATGTGGGCCGGACCATTTTAGATATAATATTTAGAATTATTTTTTATAAATGGATTAAAAGACCAAAATATTTTTTATAGATCTAATACAATTTTAATTTATGCTTTTTTTTTCTTAGTAAGGGAAGATCATGTATTTAATGATTTGGTTTTCATTACATAATGACTTATAATATATTCAAGTGGAAAACTAAAAATAACAAAATTATTTTTGATCTAAAAACAGAAAAAAATGATAAAAAATTCTAAATATTGATTTAATAAGGGGACAATCAGGAAATATAATATACATCTGTATCTATCATTTTAGAGGAAAACAGAAAATATTTTTATATATCTTTATATTTTACAACATTATTTTTGAACTAAAAATGCTGAAAAATGGCTAAAAAAGGACAATTATTGATTTCAAAGGGGTAAAATCAGGAAATATAATATACATCTATATCTATAATTTTAATTTGATCCTAAAACAGAAAACCAGCACTCATAATTTACTTTCCCGGACCACAAAAAATGATGCTCCGGGCCAAATTTGGCCCGCGGGCCGCCACTTTGACACCCATCCTTTATCAATGACAAAATCCCATACTACAAAAACACCCCTAATTAAATACCAACACTAACAATCAAATCTGGACATCCCTACCTCAATCTACATAATACATAACATTCTTTTAATATGGACAAACAGGCAATATGGACACTGTCCTCATCCCACTGATATTCTTGCTCCCCTTAATACAAACTGCCTTTCCCCCTCTCACTCCATCCTTGGTGGTCCCATCCTCCGCAAGATCAGAGCTACGGACCATCTAATTGGCGAGGCTTTAGTTCCGTAGCGTACCATTTAAATATTGCCATTTGAACACTAGTGATGTCTTAAGTCTCTGGCAAGAAGTACTCGGGGACAGCCATTAACTACAAAGGCGCCCATCTGTCAGCCAGTAAAGTGCTCCTGCTAGACCCATGCTAATTTAATTACTATGTGTGGCTGGATTCCAGTGGCTCATGTTTGGCCCGTGGTCTTTCACTTTCTTAACATGGAAAATGAATAATTCATACGGCCATCAAACACACATTCAACACATGTTTAAACACGCACTGATGAGGGTCCTGACCAATGTTCCCTCTAGGCTGCGCAATTGCGTATTATTCTCGTCTTCTCTGCGCAGTAGCAATCATATGGCGCGCAGTATCGTATTTTCACGAGTATAAGGCGCACTTAAAAGTCTTCAATTTTCTCCAAAATAGACAGTGCGCCTTATAATCTAGTGCACCTTATATATGGAAAAAATAGGAAAAACAGAAAACGAAAAACCACCACTGTCGGGTATAAAAAAAAACATAAACGCCTGAACTGAAACGATACTGTTAAATATGCAGATGCCATCTTTGTTTACAAAATCTTTCATCATACAGCTCCTCCCCCACTGCAAGATTTTATACAAAAAAAATCCAAAACATCAACAATGGCTGGCTCTAGAGGTGACTGTAAAGTAGTGAGTGCTTCATACCTGGAAGTCAATAGCAATTACCATATTTTCACCACTATAAGGCACACATAAAAGTCTTAAATTTTCCTCAAAATAGACAGTGCGCCGTATAATCCAGTGCGCCTTATATATGGAAAAATGTCATTCATTGAGGTTGCGCCTTATAACGCTGTGCGCCTTATAGTCGTGAAAATACGGTAAATATGTTAGGCTTTTTAATCTGGCCCGCCGACGTTGTCCAAATAATGTTTTTCTTTTATTTTTTCCCCAAAATGGCGCCGTCACACGGAAGCCAGTGGCAGTATCTCTGTCCACTCTTATTTGTTTTTTTTGTGTTTTACAACCCCTCTATCTTTTTTTAAATGCCATTTTAATATTTCTTAAAACATTCCTTTTGACTTGACTTTGTAGTACTTTATACTTTTTACCATAACGATGACTAATGAGTATGTTAATCCTTTAGTCCATTTTTTCCTCTTTATATTTCATATGTACTGTTAACGGATGCACTTTTTTACATGTATCCAATCTTGTACTGACCCCGCCCATCTGGCAATTTTTTTAAAGTCAATATGGCCCCCACTGGGCCAAAAACTTTGCCAAATTTAGACCAAAATTAGAGGCAACATTGGTCCTAACCAATCAGCCAGCTGTCTAAAGTTATCTGTTGCTACTTAACTTTAGCTGCATTGCAGGAATTTAGAAAAGCAGCAAAATATATATATATATATATATATATATATATATATATATATATATATATATATATATATATATATATATATATATATATATATATATATATATATATATATATATATATATATATATATATATATATATATATATATATATATATATATATATATATATATATATATATATATATATATATATATATATATATATATATATATATATATATATATATATATATATATATATATATATATATATAAATAAAAAAAAGCACAGTCTGACAGTCCTTCTATTTTATACGTTCTCCTCACGGTCTCATCAAGGTCCGCTCTGCCATTTGGTTAAATAATTGATGAGACACTTTTTTTGAGACGGGGGGCTAAAATTCATGTACTAATTGGAGACCAGTGGATTCCAGTGGGAGGGATGACTTTTATCTTGTGATGATGTGAACATAATTTATCAGATAATTTTATATCAAGTCGATTTGGCATAATTCGCTCTTTTAATGTCAGATATGTAGTTTTTTTTTTTTTTTTAGATGTCGCTCATTAAATGAAATGCAGCTTTGGATAAAATAATAAATATAAAAACTCTAGAGATTATTTGAATTGGTAATGTGTCAGGGCAGCTCGGGATTGGTCGATTTGAGGATGAGTCACTCTGTCATCAGTTTGGAGGTTTTTGGGGGAAAATATCTGAAAAACAAGATTTTAGAGAGTATTTGATTAATGAAGAAATGGAATATTCGCCATCAAAATGGATGCCAGCCCATCCTTGTTGGTTATAAATAGTTGATGACGACAAGTGCCAATGCAAACTCCCCTTGAGTCGAAGGTCACGTCCCAGACGCGTGCGTTCCGAGACGTTCACGACTGATTCGGGCCGATCAAAAAATGATTTTGTACAAGATGTCTTCAATTATTGATCGACTTCGCTATGCTAATGTCATCAGCAATTCCTCTTCATTTTAGTTTTTTTTTTTAAGTCAAAGAAAGATGAGATGTTTTGCTGCTTATTGGAGATAAGCCAAGGGAAAGTGTTGCTTTAGTGTGCGGTTGTCAAAGTGGTGGCCCGGGGGCCAAATTTGGGCCGCTGGATCAGTTTGTGTGGTCCGGGAAAGTAAATCATGTGCTGACTTTTTGTTTTAGGATCAAATTAAAATGAAGAGTATAGATGTTTATTAAATTTCCTGATTTTTTTCCCTTTTTAATCTATAATTGTCATTTTTTTAATCATTTTTTTTGCCGACTTTATGTTTTAGGATCAAATTAAAATGAAGAGTATAGATGTATACTAAATTTCCTGATTTTTTTCCTCTTTTATAATCAATAATTGTCATTTTTTAATCATTCTTTTCTGTTTTTAGTTTTAAAAAGTATAATCTAAAAATATATTTTAAAAAAAGCTAAAATAAATTGTTTTAGATCAATAAAAACTCAATATTCAGGGATTTTAAGCCAGTTCTTTTAATCCATTTATAAAAAATTAGTGACAAATTTGGCTTTTTTAGTTGAAAAGTGTACACGGACGCGACTTATATACGAGAAAATACGGTGAATACTTTTTAAATTCTGAAATTCGACGATTTTAGGCCATTTTAAGGGTGCGGCTTATACACAGACGCAACTTATATACGATAAAATACAATTAATACTTCTTAAATTGTGAAATTCAACGGTTTTAAGGCCATTTTTAGGGTGCGGCTTATACTCAGACGCGACTTATATACGAGAAAATACATTGAATACTTCTTAAATTGTGAAATTCAACAATTTTAGGCCATTTTAAGGGTACGGCTTATACGCAGACGCGACTTATATACGAGAAAACACATTGAATGCTTTTAAAATCGGCTCCATTTCCTCTATTTGTGCATAAATTAAGTTAAAATGATACTAGAGATATGCAATTTCAAGCCAATTAAGAATAACTGAACTCATTCCTATTTTTCTCAGGCTGATAAAGACTTTGTGTGGTCCCTTTGGAAACGACTCCAAGTAGAACATCCAGATTTGACCCAAGCTGTGAGCCTGGTCATTGAGCGGTAAGTAAGTAACCCACACACCTGTATATTTTATTTTTTTTAACCTCTACGGCGCTACGAGATAAGCGCCAAAGTCCCTCGTTGGACGTAAAAAAGGCACCTTGGCCCGTTCTACTGGGGGTTAGGAACGGAATTTGCCGCAGATGCCGATTTAAGCCCCGTTATCCTCCACATTGCCGTTCAGCCATGGAAACTTTTTTAATGAAAACACTCTTACACGGCTCCCGTTTGTGGACATGCCGTCTTTAAAAGGATAAATTGAGATTGAATATGACCTTTTTCACAGAATAGTTAAGCCACAGAAAGATCAGTGGCATGGGAATGTTCACAAAAGATGAAATATGGACAGTTTTTTTGACAATACCCATGTGTATGGATGTAATTTAATATAGGATTCTGTTTTTAGGGTACTTTTTTGTTCGGGAATAGATCCAAGGGCGGGATTTTTTGGTAGATATACGCATATTTATGCCACCTTTTGACTTTTCGGGGTCTTACTTTTTTAAAGTTAACATTTTTTTGTCTGTATGAAGAAGTCGTCTAATCTAAAGCACATTGATATTTTGATTTTTTTGTGTTTGGATGTGGTTTAAGATCTTTTTTGGGTGTGTTTTTGGAGCTACTGTGGAATTTTTTTTAGGGGTATTCATAGTGGAATGTGGCGACATTGTTTTTTTAATTTATATGGTGACATTAATGTTTTATATGGGAGATTTGGTACTGAATGATTGAAGTGGGCTGTTATAAATCATGCTCATTTTCCCCCTTTTAAATCAATAATTGTCATTTTTTGATCAATTTTTTCTGTGTTTTTAGTTCAAAAATTATTTTGTGAAATCTAAATATATATATATAAAATAAAGCTAAAATAAATATTGTTTTAGATCTTTGAAAAACTGAATAATCAGGGATTTCAATCCAGTTCTTTAAATCAATAACATCAATTTGATTTCATGTGGGCTGGACCATTTTTTTATATAATATTTAGATATTTTTTTATATAAATGGATTAAAAGAACTGGATTAAAAGCCCTGAATATTCCGTCTTTTTATTGATCTAAAACAATGTTTATTTTACCTTTTTTTAATATATTGTTAGATTTTAAAAAAAATATTTGAACTAAAAAAACAGAAAAAAATCATTAAAAACTACAATTATTGATTTAAAGAACTGGATTAAAATCCCTGAAAATTCTGTTTTTATAGATCTAAAACAATGTTTATTTTAGCTTTTCTTAAATATATTTTTACATTTTACCAAACCATTTTTGAACTAAAACCACAAAAAATTGATAAAAATGACAATAATTGATTGAAAATGACAATTATTGATTAAAAATGACAATTTTTGATTAAAAACTACATTTATTAATTAAAAATGACAATTATTGATTAAAAACTACAATTATTAATTAAACAATGACAATTATTGATTAAAAAATTGCAAAAATCAGGAAATTTAATATCCATCTATACTCTTCATTTTAATTTCATCCTAAACCCGAAATTCAGCACTCATGCCCCACAAAATCATACTGGCTTACCCAACCACAAGTCCTCATTGTCAACCATACCTGAGAGTTATTATCATTTAACCAAAACAACACAAGTAAAAAATAAACATCACATAAAGAGACTTCCTCAACACAGGTACCTCCTGTCCCCCCCCCCCCCCCCGCCCCCCCCCCCCCCACCTAAAACATCCTCCTCAGTTAGCTCACATCCCCTTAGGAAACCCATCAAAGTATACTTCTCCACCGAGACCACCAAAGGGAACATCCACCCAGAGATCGTCGTACGTGTATACAGTATCACCTGATGCGCAGGAGGATATTGACATGGTAATTGTGTCGACTCCAGTCAAGCATAAGTTCCCATTGGGAGCCCCCCTCCTTGGATTTTTTCACTGCCGCGATTGGTTGCTTTGTGGGGGGGGGGATATGTAGCTACTAGGCCATCTTCTAACCCCTGGGGGACTTCCCGGATACTTATTTCAAGTGTCTGTCGAGGGAAAAAGGATGATCAGAAGAGGTAAAAGAGACGCCTTGAAGACGAGGTTTTTTGGGGGGCCCTGGTGGCCTGGAGGAGTTGGAATGAACCGGTTGGTCCCCAATTGATGAGCTGTTTTTGTCTATCATAGAAGTGAACGAGATTTGAGATAAGAGAGAGGATAGGGGAAAGTTCAGTCTGGTGGTGGTGGAAAGATGGGTGGCAGACTCGGGTTTAATGTTAACTTGATTTTATGTGGGCGGGACTATTTTAGATATATTTAGATTTTTTTGTGTTGTAAATGGATTAAAAGAAGTGGATTAAAAGGCCTGAATATTCAGTTTTTTTGTAGATGTAAAACAATGTTTATTTGAGCTTTTTTAAATATGTTTTTTGATTTTACTAAATGATTTTTGAACTAAAAATACAGAAAAATGGATTAAAAGATTGCAATTATTGATTTAAAGAACTGGATTAAAAACCCTGAATGTTCAGTTTTTTATAGATCTAAAACTATTTTTATATATTTTTAGATTTTACAAAATTATTTTTGAACTAAAAATACAGAAAAAATGATTAAAAAAAATTATAATTATTGATTTAAAAACTGGATGAAAAGCCCTGAATATCCAGTTTTTTTATAGATCTATAACAATGTTTATTTTAGCTTTTTTAAAATATTTTTAGATTTTCCTAAAAAAAATTGAAACTAAAAACTTGTTCATGTTATGTTACGAGCGCATTACCATGCAAAAAGTCTGACTTTAGTGCTATTAAACATATTTTAGTACTATTAAACCACTAGTTATTTGTTACTTTGTTAATAGATGGCAAATTAGAACAAATAAAAACATTTTTTCCAATCCAATATCATGTTTTTGCTGTCTTTTCAGAGTTTTGGAACAAATAAATTAGTTTTTTAGTTCATTTCAATTGGAAAAGTTTGTTTGTGTTACGGAAAATTTGACATACGAGCTCGGAACTGGAACAAATTAAGCTCATATCTCAAGGTACCACTGTACATTCAAAATATTGTCTATTGAACATACTTCATAGTCATAAAATAGGCTTTTAAGGTGAGCGAAATTATCGCACTTTTTGACTTTTTGGTAGAATTTCAGGTTTTATCCAAGTCAGGTATTACTTCACTAAAGTTTGTACATCTAGCCACTTATTAAAGAACTAAAAAGTTGATCTTCCATTATGTCTCTTGCTCCAATAGACCCTGACGAGATCACTTCACAATGTTCTAAAGAGAGCTTCGTGACTTATTAGTTCCGCCCAGTCTACCCATGTTTTGCCATTTCGCTACATTTCTCCATAATAGTCCTTTTTCAAACCAACTTCCAAAAATCACTTCTACCTAACATAATCTATCTTGTCAGTCACTACACCTGCAAATATCTCATCATTCTATCTTCCAGTGAACGACATAAAGGCGAAATGAAGGACAGGAAAGTTCTGGAAATCCTGCAGGCTAAAGATTTCAAGATCCAGGATCTAGAAATGGTACTACACTACTTTATTTTTATTTTTTAAATGCCATAAGCTTAGATTTTTAAGCATCTAGGGATGCTTTTTGTCCTAGACGTCGAAAAACGAAGCTTTTTTCTGGCTAGTTAAGCACAAACGGCGTTCAAATTGTTCACTTCGACCTCATTATGAACGTTTGAATGTATTGGATGGTCCCGTGTTTGAATCTCTATTAAAGCTCGGCAATTTGGAAGGAGCTAAATCCACTATGTGGATGGATCAGACCTATTTCCTCCATTGTGGCAATTAATTGTATCCCAGAGCAGCGTGTTATTTGAGACCAGTGCACGCTCACATAAGGTAGTGGATTTGTAGACTACCGTATTTTCACGACTATAAGGCGCACTTAAAAGTCTTACATTTTCTCCAAAATAGACCCTTATAATCCAGTGCGCCTTATATATGGAACAAACTGAAAACCAAAAACGAAAAACCACCACTGCCGGATATTAAAAAAACACAAACGCCTGAACTGAATACTCAATACTGTTAAATATGCAGATGCCATCTTAGTTTACAAAATCTTCCATCATATAGCTCCTCCCCCACTGCAAGATTTTATACAAAAAAATCCAAAACATCAACAATGGCTGGTTCTAGAGGTGACTGTAAAGTAGTGAGTGAGTGCTTCATACCTGGAAGTCAATAGCAATTACCGTATTTTCACCACTATAAGGTGCACTTAAAAGTCTTAAATTTTCTCCAAAATAGACAATGCGCCTTATAATCCAGTGCGCCTTATATATGGAAAAAACTGAAAACCAACAGTAAAAAACCACCACTGTCGTATATTAAAATAACAATTTGTTATTTATCTCCCTTTCACAGAGAGTGTCAGAGAAGCAACAAGAGGTAAACAAGCTTCTCCAAAGACGCCCTGCAATTGACCCACAAGCTTCTTTAATGAAAAGCGAGCTGCAAAATTTACGTCAACAACTCCTTGACAAGAACACTCAACTTCAGGTTAGTCCAGGGATGGTCAAACTACGGCCCGCGGGCCACATTCAGCCCGCTAGGCCTTTTAATCGGGCCCGCCGACGTTGTCAAAAAAATTCTTTTTTATATATATATATTTAAAATTATTATTATATTTTTGGGGGAAATTATTGTCAGGTTTAGAACCATATACATTCAATAATTCGGATCAGAGGTAGCACACGCAGAGTCGGCTTGATGAGATTTTCAAAGACATCAGCTGAGGGAGGGGTCGGGAGGTGCCAGCGCTTGGAGATGAGTCCATCTCCTTGCCTGACCAGTTCCAATCCCTCCCGACCTCCAACAGAGTAGCCCCTTTTATTAACAAAGGGTCATGTGACCTAGGTACAAACTTAAGGCGGGACGAAGTGACACAAAGAAATGGGCGTGTCTTAGTAAATGACATGCCCCTAACTCATAGGTGTTATGAAGGAAACTTACCACTAGGCTCCGCAAAATTCTATCCAAGTGACTATACAGCATAAAAGTATAAAGAATACCTTCTATACTTCACATTTATCATATTTTTGTAGAAATTATAATTTTTTTGGAGAAATTATCATAATTTTTTTGGGAGAAATTATCATAATTTTTTTTGTAGAAATTATCATAATTTTTTTTGGTAGAAATTATTATTATTCTTCAAGATGGCGCCATCACACGGAAGCCAATGGCAGTACTTCTGTCCACTCTTATGTTTTTTTTTGTGTTTTACGACTCCTCCATTTTTTTTAAATAACATTTTAATATTTCTTAATACATTCCTTTTTACTTGACTTTGTAGTACTTTATACTTTTTACTTCAATGACAAGTGATAAGTTTATTAACACTTTAGTCCTTTTTTTCTCTTTATGCTTCATACATACTGTTAACGGATGCACTTTTTTACATGTATCATATCCTGTCCTGACCCCGCCCATCTGTCACATTTTTAAAGTCAATATGGCCCCCCTGGCACAAAAGTTAGGGTTAGTCCAACAATTTTCACGGCGACAACTACACAAAAAAGGCCTTTCTTACAAAAAAAACACACATTTATCATGCCACAGACAACAGAGAATACTTAACGGTAAAAAAAATGGAAGGAAGGCCTTTGGAAACTTTACGGATTAATACTTAATGATTCCGTCAGTAGGGAGGAGAGTGGGAAAGAGTGTGTTATGGTTCGGCCTCCCCTTAATTATGGTTGCACAGGACCCGCTTATGATTAATTGATAGCGGAACGGTCCTCTCGCAGTTTTGCTTCGGACTCACGGCGAGAAATGGCAGGAGGACAGCATCAGAAAGGGAGTCTAATGGGTCTTGGAGTCAGCGCCATTCTCATTAGCGCTAAAGATACCTGCATGTGTCCGGCCTAGCGCAGGTGACCTTGGCCAATAAGTGTATCGGGTACGAATCTCCTGAGACAAAATAAGAAAAAAAAGCAAAATATGAAAGCTGTGGTGATCATTACATATTCGTTCTGCTTGTTCACACCCTTGACATCATTAGTTTTTTTTGTTGATATTTGTCTGGTTATGTCTCGACTCTTGATAAATGGAAATTAGCACATGGCTTCGTTTGACCTTTTAAAGGGCCAGCTTCTGTGTTTGTGTAAAGAAAATAATTTCGTAAAATGTGGTTTCTGTAGCGGATTTATATATTTGTATTATGAATAGATGTAATTGTGAAATAATAAGTTAAAAATGTGTACAAACTGAATTTTACTGGGCATGTTTCAGTGCCTTTGACAGGTTTAGGCGTCAAATTTATTTGGAAAGGGAGGGATGGCAGTGATCATTAGATTAGATTATATTAGATTACATTAGATTTGATTGGATTAGAGTAGATTATATTTGCTTGGATTAGATTATATTAGATTTGCTTGGATTAGATTATATTAGATTTGCTTGTATTAGATTAGATTATATTTGCTTGGATTATATTAAATTTGTTTGGATTAGATTATATTTGCTTGGATTATATTATATTATATTATCTTGGATTAGATTAAATTAGATTATTTGCTTGGATTAGGTGAGATTAAATTAGATTAGATTTGCTTGGATTAGATGAGATTAAATGAGATTAGATTTGCTTGGATTGTATTAGATTATAATTGCTTGGATTAAATTATATTAAATTAGATTAAATTTTATTTGGATTAGATTAGATTACATTATATTCGATTTGCTTGGATTTTATTATATAATACATGCTTGGATTTTATTATATTACATTTGCTTGGATTTTATTATATTACATTTGCTTGGATTTTATTTTATTATATTTGCTTGGATTGGATTAGATTGGATTAGATATCGATTAGATTTAGATTAGAACTTGATTTCATCAGGTATTCGTGAAATTTCTTGTTTGCAGTAGCAAGACAATCACAAGACACACAAGAAATTGTAGACCTAGTTAAAAAAACTGGAGCCACATACAGCCAATCCACTAGATGGGGACCTTCTGCAGACTCAGACTAAGATTCTGGAGGTTTTAAACCAAAAAATACCGCTCAATAATGGAATAAAATGCACCTGAGAGTAAGTTCAAATAATACCTTGCGGTTAACCACTCCGAATTTAACAAAAAACACAATAAAATGTCATTTACAAATGTGAAATCTGGCAATAGTGCAAAAAATGATGGGAACTTTTTGACTTAGCAAACAATCATACAAACACAAGGGGGGGGGGGGGGGTCTCAAACCTCCCCCGTAATAACTTTTGTTTTTCCGGCGCTATTGTTTATTTGGCCCTTCTCGACCTCTCCTCCTGACACGCACACCTCCCCTCATCCTCGTCCAGG
Organism: Stigmatopora nigra; assembly: GCF_051989575.1. Taxonomy (NCBI): domain Eukaryota; kingdom Metazoa; phylum Chordata; class Actinopteri; order Syngnathiformes; family Syngnathidae; genus Stigmatopora; species Stigmatopora nigra. The sequence continues at coordinate 14,231,582 of NC_135513.1, forward strand.
AATTGAAGACGGAGTGTGGGAGGAAAGAGGAGGAGGAGGCGCAGCAGGCAGCGCGTGCACTGGAGGAGGAGGAGGAGGAGAAAGGGGGATTAACATCCCGCTGTGTCGCCCTACGAGCTGACCTGGAGGAGAACCACAAGCAGGCCAAGCAACACCGTGACCAGAGGGAGGCTTCTCAGGCCAGAGTTAAGGTTTGAATAACACACACACACACCTAGTATGGTCCTTGTGTCCTCTATGGCGTCCATTTTTTTTTTTTTTTTGGTGCACCTTGACATTTGTGATCTTTTTACCTCTGTAACAATGGAAGTAAACAATCACAGCAGCAAAGAAACATAGTTTGTGTGGATGGTGGAAAGGTGATTTTTCCTATTTTGGTGGATGGAGTAGACTTGGATACTCGGGAGATAGAGGGTGCAATTGATAGTGGGTTTGTTTTTGGCAAAGTGGAGGTTCGCGGGCTAAATTTGGTCCGTTGAATCGTTTTTTTGTGGTCCGGGGAAGTTTGTGGATGGTTGAAAGGTGATTTTTTTGCGAGGAAAATACCTATTTTGGTGGATGGAGTAGACTTGGATAGTGCTGAGATAGAGGGTTCAATTGATAGTGGGTTTGTTTTTGGCCAAGTGGTGGTCCGCGGGCTAAATTTGGTCCGCCGAATCGTTTTTTGTGGTCCGGGGAAGTTTGTGGATGGTCGAAAGGTGTTTTTTTGCTAGGAAGTTACCTATTTTGGTGGATGGAGTAGACTTGGATAGTGCTGAGATAGAGGGTTCAATTGGCAGTGGGTTTGTTTTTGGCAAAGTGGAGGTTCGCGGGCTAAATTTGGTCCGTTGAATCGTTTTTTTGTGGTCCGGGGAAGTTTGTGGATGGTCGAAAGGTGATTTTTTTTGCTAGGAAGTTACCTATTTTGGTAGATGGAGTAGACTTGGATAGTCGGGAGATAGAGGGTGCAATTGATAGTGGGTTTGTTTTTGGCAAAGTGGAGGTTCGCGGGCTAAATTTGGTCCGCTGAATCGTTTTTTTGTGGTCCGGGAAGTTTGTGGATGGTCGAAAGGTGATTTTTTTGCTAGGGAGTTACCTATTTTGGTGGATGGAGTAGATTTGGTTAGTCGGGAGATAGAGGGTTCAATTGGCAGTGGGTTTGTTTTTGCCAAAGTGGAGGTTTGCAGGCCACATCTGGTCCGCTGAATTGTTTTTTGTGGTCCAGGAAGGTAAATGATGAGGGGTGATTTTTTGTTTTAGGATGAAATTAATATGAAGAGTATAGATGGATGTTAAATTTACTGATTTGGGCTTTTTTAAATCAATAATTGTAATTTTTTAGCATTTTTTTGTGTTTTTGTGTTTGTTAAAATCTAAAAATATGTAAAAACAGCTAAGATAAACATTTTTTTGTCCCTTTATACATGATCCATAATTAAGTATTTATTTACCGGTTCTTTACAAATAAAACTACTTACAATAAGATAATTCCTTACCAGGAACTTGAGGAAGAAGTCCACAACACCCAGCAGGAGGTCTCCAAAATCCAGATCCGTAACAGCACCCTGGCATCTTGCATCTCCATCAAAGAACAGGAGTTGGCAACAAAAGAGGATCAGCTTCATAAACTCAGGTAAAATGACACTCCACAGTACTCATGAGATAGAAATACAGTGGTACCTCGAGATATGAGCTTAATGCGTTCCAGGACTGAGCTCGGATGTCAATTTACTCGTAACTCAAACGAACGTTTCCCATAGAAATGAACTAAAAAACAAATTAATTCGTTCCAACCCTCTAAAAAAACATCAAAAACAGGTTATTGGATTGGAAAAACATTTTTATTTGTTTTAGTTCGCCATCTATTAACAAAGTAACAAATAACTAGTAGTTTAATAGTACTAAAATGTGTTTGATAGTACTAAAATTTGACTTTTTGCATGGTAACGCGCTCGTAACATAACATGAACAAATTGAAATGAGTGCTGACTTTGTTTTAGGATCAAATTAAAATGAAGAGTATAAATGCATATAAAATTGTTTTCAGTTTAAAAATCATTTTGTAAAATCTAAAAAAATATATTAAAAAAAACTAAAATAAACATTGTTTCAGATCTATAAAAAACTGAATATTCAGGGCTTTTAATCCAGTACTTTAACTCAAAAAATTGAATTTTTTAATCATTTTTTTCTGTTTTTAGTTCAAAAATAATTCAGTAAAATCTAAAAAAAATATACAAAAAAAACTAAAATAAACAGTTTTAAATCTACAAAAAAACTGAACATTCAGAACTTTTAACCCAGTTCTTTAAATCCATAATTATAATTTTTTAATCATTTTTCCATGTTTTTAGTTCAAAAATCATTTAGTAAAATCTAAAAAAATATATATAAAAAAACTAAAATAAACAGTTTTAAATCTACAAAAAACAATATTCAGGGCTTTTAATCCAGTTCTTTAAAAAAAAAATCTAAAACACCCAACCCCACATAAAATCGAGTCGACATTACCGCTACCCCTGCACTACCGCCAAAAACCACTAAAAAATATCATATCTATAATTTCTCATACATCAAGGTACCACTGTAGTTGACTCTTCTAGCTAACACCATCCTAAATAAAAGACTCCATGCATGTGGATAGTGTCAAGTACTACATTCCTTTTAGTGTCAAGGCTTGGGGGTGACAGCGATATTTCCGAGCACAGCTCACCTAAAGCCACTCTGTAAGCCTCATGTAGTGAATGCGCTTTAAAGGAGGTTGAAAAGGGAAACGGGCCAGGCTTTGCCTAAGCTATAGTCGATATGATAAAAACTCTGGGAACCTTTTAGAAGCCTTAGAGGTAATCTCAAGCCTTTTTTTTTTGTAACTACGTTTCTCTTTTAATGGCTGCTACGCTCTGATGTGTCAGTCACATTTCGGAAAGGCGGCGGGTGAAGGCCTCTCAAGGTTTTAGCTCGGTGATTAACGACGGCTCGGCGCGTTAGAGGAGCACTTTCCGCTTGTAATTCCGTAGGAACTCTGGGAATTGATCCGTATTATCCCGGATTTTATCGGTCACAGAGATGCGCCGAAATTAATTTGCGTCACGCCGCCCTCAGGTGCGAGTTGGCAGAAGTGCAGACGTCGTATAAACGCAGTACCGAACACGCCGAGGCGCAGAGACAACTGATCAAGGAGTTGGAAGGACTCAATGTGGACACGAAGAGAATTCTGAGGAACCAAGAAGAGGCCCATGCTGTGGATAATACTTCTTGTCAGAAGGTATTTACAAAAAAATGTGGTAAAATTGGCTTTTAACATGGGAATATATGCATTTAACCAATGAGAAACATGTTGGAAGTATGGTCCACTAATATTTTTGTATCTCAAAGGAACATTTCCCATTGAAATGAACTAAAAACTAATTAATATGTTCGAAAACCTTCTGAAAAAACGCCAAAAAGAGGTTGTCGGATTGGAAAAAATGTTTTATTTGTTGTAATTCGCCATTTATTAACAAAGTAACAAATAACTAGTGGTTTAATAGTACTAAAATGTGTTTAATAGGACTAAAATCTGACTTTTTGCATGGCAACGCGCTCGTAACATCACAAAAACTAATTTAAATTAACTTGAATTACGATGGAGACACTGAAAAATAAGTTAAATCGAATAGAAAAGGGAGAAATGGATTCAGATGAGGCGTACAGTGATACCTTGAGATACGAGCTTGATTCGTTGCAGGACTGAGCTCGTATGTCAATTTTTTCGTAACTCAAACGAATGTTTCACAGTGAAATGAACTACAAAACAAATTTATTCGTTCCAACCCTCTAAAAAAACACCAAAAACAGGTTAATGGATTGGAAAAACATTTTTATTTGTTTTAATTCGCCATCTATTAACAAAGTAACAAATAACTAGTGGTTTAATAGTACTAAAATGTGTTTAATAGGACTAAAATCAGATAAACGATGAACACCATACAAATACCATGTGAAATGATGCTCTTTAATATAGTGATTCACATATATATTTGACAGTTGTATAGCGAATTGAGCCAATGCTACCAAAGCCTCATGTCAAGTGAGGCTGAGCTAAGGAAGAGCCACCAAGAGTTGAGCAGCCAATTGGCCCAGAAAGAGAAGCAGATATTACAACTACAAGCCCAACTACAACAAAAACAACAGCAACAACAACAGGAGAAACAGCAGGAATCACCAAAGCAACAGCAAAAAACAACACTTTGCTTCTCATACAACAGACAAACCAACTTAAAGGTAAGAGTTCAACACCTATTTTTTAAATTATGATATTTTTGTCTATTCTAATTTTCTAGTACAATGGTACCTCGACATACGAGTAATTTGAGATAGGTCCCGATTATAGCAACTTCACATTTTTGAAGGAATTTTAAGGTTAGTGACTAAAACAAAATGCTTCCAACAAAAAGCAAACCTTTTATTCACATTTCCCACCATTATTACCTTCTTTTTTCCCAAAAATAATCCAAACAAAATATTTCCGACAAAAAAGCTAGCCTTTATTCACATTTTCCACCACTATTACCTTCTTTTTTCCCGAAAATAATCAAAAAAAATATTTCCGACAAAAACGCTAGCCTTTTATTCACATTTTCACCAGTATTACCTTTTTTTTTTAATTCAACAAAATATTTCCAACAAAAAAGCTAGCCATTTATTTACATTTCCCACCACTATTACCTTCTTTTTTCCCAAAAATAATTTAAACAAAATATTTCCAACAAAAAAACTATCCTTATATTTACATTTTCCACCACTATTACCTTCTTTTTTCCCAAAAACTAATCAAAACAAAATATTTCCAACAAAAAAACCCAGTCTTTTATTTAAGTTTTCCACCAAAATTCCCTTTTTTTAATCAAACTAAATATTTTCAACAAAAAAACTAGCCTTTTATTCACATTTCCCCCCACCACTCCCTTCTTTCCCCCCCAAAAAATTCAACCAAAACCCCTTCAGAGCTCACACACCCATAACAAAGCCCCAACCTCTCTTCCTTCCATACTTACAATAGTCCTTAAAAAGTTCAGTTCCCCCCAAAATCTAAATCCAACTTCACATTTTGTATACTTTTGAGGCCTTCAAGGTTCAACCATTTCCCCTCAGTATATCCACCATGTGCCAAAAAGCATCTGTTCAACATAGTCTACATTACTCGGACGTACCTGTGCAACTCACAATGGATGTTATTCTTCTCTTGCAATTCCCTCATCCTACCTACCCACCCCCCCACGTGCACCCTGATAATAATAAGCCCCCCACCCTACCTGAAGTGTTCAAAGCCGCCGCCGCCACTCTGGCCTGTTTTTCAAATGAGCGCTGCGTCTCCCCCGCCTTGTGCTCCTGTTGCGATCACCACTTTGATCACCTCTGACGGTAACTTCCAACCAAACATTGAAATTTAAAATCACATCTGCCCCGACAACCTCAGCATTAGAATTTAACAGGTGTTCCGGAGGAACTTGTTACGGAATATGCAATTACGTGCCCAAATACACACTCATATGCGGGTTTTTTTTTAATTCAATGCCGTTCATGTACCAATGCACGTTCAACCTGTCAATGAGTAGGAAAGAAACAGAATGTCTTCCCAGTTGAGTGTGATGCCTTTTGGGATGGCAAGATGTGTTTACTTCTTGGCTTTTTTTTGTCGGAATAGACAGAAGTTTAAGTAACAAAACAGACGGAACATAAGTTACACGTGTTCGGTAAATAAGGATTTAAATAAGAAGAGTTAACTAGAAGGGATTTTTTGGACTTTAACTTTGACGGGTGGTTTTCTAAAGTCTTAAAAGAGCCCAGAAATAAACAATAAATAAATAATATCTGCAGTAGTGTTAAGCGTAGTGTCGCATATGAGATGATTTAATAAATAGACAGTATGTTATGCTAACTCACTGCATGCCTAGTTGGTGTATTGTTTGTTACTGTCATTATTATATTTTTTTATCAAGTATTACATGACATTTTCATCCAAATGTAATTTTACTGTAAAATCCAGTCCAATTTATAATCTTATCTTTAATCTCTATATATGTGTCAAAGTGGCGGCCCGGCGGCCAAATCTGGCCCTTCAAATTAAAATGAAGAGTATAGATCTATATTAAATTTCCTCATTTTCCCTTTTAAATCAATAATTGTCATTTTTAATCCATTTTTCCAGTGTTTTTAGTTCAAAAGATCATTTTATAAAATCTAAAAATATATTTAAAAAAATGCTAAAATAAACATTGTTTTAGATCTACCAAAAACTTGAATATTCAGGGCTTTTAATCTAGTTCTTTTAATCCATTTATAAAAAATCTAAAATGGTCCTGATAGCCTTTTTTTGTGGCACTACTACTACTACCAAAAAAACAGGTACGACAGATAACAACCATAAAATATTAACTATGAAAGCACTTATATTCGATCTATCTGTATTTAAAATCGCCAAAATTAAATCAACTTAATTACTGACAGGAAGACTACACAACTATATAATTAACTACTAGCTAAATAATCCATTTATACATAAATTGACCTTCTGAATTAACAGGGTTAAATGGTTAAATAGTGCAGGGGAATCACTTAGCATTTTGGGTTTATATCTAAACATCGAGATTACCGTAATTCTCATAATAACTCTCCCCCGAAAAATCATCAATTACTTCATTAGCTGCCAATTGTCACCTATATCTGCTACACTTAGAAAAAAAATGTTATCACCCGAAAAAGGCAGTCCATCACTCGGAAGGCGACAGTTCAAAGATAGCGAGCTATCACACTGGCCCACGCAATCTGGCGTGGCCTTTTACACCTTCCAAGCTGCAATTAATCACATCTTTTCAACTGAAATTGCTATTCACTTTGTGACAAGTGTGCGGTGAAATAATCTCTAGAACAGCGTTCCTATATTGAACAATAGCAATTGGAGAATACCCCAAAAAATTTTTATTTTTATACATAAGTGATGAGTGGTTATCCATAGAATCAGTATGTTTTTTTTCTAAAAAGCCGATTTTTGATAAAGGAGCCAATTGGTAGGGACCATTTTTTTACTAATATAGTGTTTTAAAATTTCCAGTGAACATATATTACGTCCAGCAAATTGCTCGTAAAATAACATAAACATATTTAAATGGGTTAATTGGGTTATGATGTTGGCACACTCAAAAATAAGTATAATTTACCCTAACACTAAATTCTAATTTTGTTTGACATTTTAATACATTTCTTGGCTCTATTGGCCCCGCCTCCACCCTGATTTTCAGATGCAACCTATCGACTGTTGTTTGAGTTTGTATTCTCTTCAAAATATTCTGAAAATGATACACACAAATATCCTCACAATATGATAACCCATAACCACATTCCAACAAAAAGTAGTATGTACTCTTCTTGTATTAGCTAACAAGCTCCGCCCTTCTGCACTGACTAATAGGGAAAAAACACTGGAAAAAAATGCACTGCTCCGCCCAGTGCTCATAGAGACAATGTCTGCTCAAAAATTGTCTCGTATCTCAAGATAAATATTTGCCCGAAATGTTACTCGTATCTCAAATTGCTCTTATGTCGAGGTACCACTCTTATGTCAAGGTACCACTGTATATATGACGAAGAGTAGATTACATTTAAATTAAACATGCTTTTTGAAGAAAGACATTATAATGGGGAGGCTAAAAGAGTGTAGCAGATGGTAAACGGCCATTTTCAAAACAAGAGAAAACATAACAACGCATATTAATCCAATGGTAATTAGTGTTAGAGGGATTAGATTAAAAACTGCAATGTCATTGGCAGCTAGTGAGTAAAATAAGTTTTCTTGCAAGTAAACTTCCACAATGGAAATGTCACTGGTCTCAACTTGTGTTGAAGAAGACTACAAGCAATAAGTACAAGTTTCTAAGAGTAAATAAAGCAATGGTTGATGGGATAGCATCCAGTAGTTGAATGACTGCCCACAGGATGAGTACATTATCACTCATGTAGTCTGCTGAAGCTTCCAGAAAGTCTGCCTGAGGTCTACGGCTACGGATTACACTGTAATGTAGCTCTTTAATCACTGCACGGGGCTGCTGACTGACAGCTAGCTAGGCAGGCGCAAAACTACAAAAAGTACTGCTCTTTTGTTCATTGACGAGTCAAACGGAAATGTTCCGGTTGCAGTGCCAATGACAGGGAAAGAAGTTTTTTTGTCTTTTTTGGGTTATAGGAGGCATTGGAGTCACTGATCCACTGAGGTTTTCTTTTAAAAAATCAAAATAAGTTCATAAAAATAAGAAATCCACGCTGAAATTCGTAAACGGATGTTTATTTTTTCCCGTTAGTCAGTGTGAATGACGGAGCTGCATCATGTTACGAGCGCGTTGCCCTGCAAAAAGTCTGATTTTAGTACTATTTAACATATTTTAGTAGTATTAAACCATTAGTTTTTTGATACTTTGTTAATAGATGGCAAATTAGAACAAATATAAATGTTTTTCCAATCCAATATCCTGTTTTGGGTGTTTTTTCAGAGGGTTGAAACTAATTAATCTGTTTTTTAGTTCATTTCAATGGGAAACATTCATTTGAATTACAAGAAAATCAACATACAAGCTCAGTCCCTGGACGAATTAAGCTCATATCTCAAGGTACCACTTTTTGTACAATTTAGAAGCGTAATTAAAAGATAGCAGATCTGATGTCAAGGTAAAATTCCTCCGGGATTCAACTAAACTTTGTATTCCGACTCATCACACGATAATCTCAACCATTCTCCACTACAATTCTCCATTGATATCATTACATTTAATTTTTCCGATTCCACCATTTTTACAGTAGATTTTCCTCATCTCCATCATTTTATCCCTTTTCTCTACCATTTTTTCCCTAAATAAACACCCTTATCAACAAAAAACACCATTTTCTAATGACACAAACTCCTCCAATGCATATATTTTCTTCATTTTACCGTCTCAACCGCTCTCATTAGACAAAAATCCCGACCCTATTGGCACAACCCAGCTCATTAACGAAGCACGGCCATTTGCCGCCTCGGCGTCATGGCGCTTCTTTAAGCACATCCGCACTGGGGTCAAACAGACGGCGTGGGTGGGTGGGTCTTATTTCTTCACTCAGGGCTATATATGTACACACACGTAAATATATACGTACTTACACCGCTTACCTTGTACTTGGTTCTTTCTCACTGTCCTTCTATAAAGTCCCTCTCCACAGTGGTTATCACACATTCTCATGCATATATGCACACACTTATTCTTTGAAGAAGCACCCGTTCGCATATCAAGTGTAACTGTTGGCCTGGTGGGGGGCCTTCACCTCGTAGAGCACCCCCCCTGTTTTGAAAGCTATGACCCCGCCCCTAAAATATATATTTTCAGCGTGTTAGCATTAGAATCTCTTGTGCTACAGAATGGAATTCATATGTATTTTTTATATTTATTTTGGGGTTTATTGGGGTTTTACAGGTATTTGTCCTATTTAAACCTTGCCTGGTGGGAGGGGCCTGTTTTGAATGCTATGACTCCGCCTCCAAATAAATTGTTTTGACAGAAGCAGGTTTTTAGCATCATTTGTGTTACAGTACATAATATTGCATATAATATGTATTTTTTATACTTTGTTTTTTGGGGGGTTTTTACAAGAATTTTCAGCTATTCAAACCTGGCCTGGTGGGAGGGGCCTGTTTTGAATGCTATGACTCCGCCTCCAAACCAATTTTTTTGGACAGGTGAAGGTTTTTAGCATCATTTGTGTTACGGTACATAATTTTGCATGTAATATGTATTTTTTTATACTTATTTGGGGGTTTATTGGGGTTTTACAGGAATTTTGTCCTATTTAAACCTTGCATGGTGGGAGGGGCCTGTTTTGAATGCTATGATCCCGCCTCCAAACCGAGTTTTTTTTACAGGCGCAGGTTTTTAGCATCATTTGTGTTACAGTACATAATTTTGCATATAATATGTATTTTTTATACTTATTTTGGAGTTTATTGGGGTTTTACTGGAATTCTGTCCTATTTAAACCTGGCCTGGTGGGAGGGGCCTGTTTTAAATGCTATGACTCCGCCTCCAAACCATTTTTTTTGGACAGGTGAAGGTTTTTAGAATCATATGTGTTACAGTACATAATTTATATGTATTTTTTATACTTATTTTGGGGTTTATTGGGGTTTTACACAAATTTTTAGCTGTTTAATAATAATAATACAATAAAACAATAATTGTCATTTTTTAATCCATTTTTTAGTTCAAAAATCTTTTTGTAAAGTCTAAAATTATTATTTTTTTAAAGCTATAGATCTATAAAAAACGGAATATTCAGGCCTTTAAATCCAGTTCTTTTAATCCATTTTTAAAAATAAAAAATGAAAAAAAATGGTCCGGCCCACCTGAAATCAAGTCTCGAATCTACCCAATAAACCCCCCCCCCCCCCAAATCTCTATTGACTCCTCCCATCTCAATAACCCCGCCCCCATCGTATCCCAGAGTGTAATTAACAGTGATCAGATTTGTTTTGTGGCATAAATGGCGCACATGTAGAACATTAGGCCTGGCAAGTCTCATTCCGAATTCAGCTCAAGGGCTCGGCAACAGACGGGTCACGGGCTTCTGGGAGAGTCATTGCGAGCCCCCCCACACACCCTCCACACCCCCTCCATATGGTCGAGCCTCGGCAAGTGAGGCCCACGAGTGCCAGACAAGTTCCCCCAAGAACCTAATCGTGTTCAGTAATTACCAAGACTGGCTTTTTATTTTTTTCTTCCTTTTTATCCTCATCCCACGTTTCTGTTTACTGTCTTTTTCTCAGCACCTGCTTGTTTTTTACTTACTCCAAATCTATTTTTTATCATAATGATGACATCATCATTATGTAGTATTTACATCTAAACTCTACTTGAACCGGAAAGTCAATATAAGGAGCGCAATGTATTTTTAGAATGAATAAATACACTTATTTGTACCAGTGCAAAGGAAATTTGGGCTCAGGTGGGGGCCACATTGACTTTAAAAAATTGACAGATGGGCGGGGTCAGCACAAGATATGATACATATAAAAAAGTGCATCCGTTAATAGTACATATGAAATATAAACAGAAAAAAGGACTAAAGTATTAACATACTTATCACTCATTATTAAAGTAAGAAGTATAAAGTACAAAGTCAAGTGAAAAAGAATGTATTAAGAAATTTTTTGTTGTTGTTTTGATTTAAAAGTCCCAAATTGAATGCAGTTTGTCTCTTTTAAAGTTCTGATTTAAAGAAAAATGATAACCATTTTAAACGAACATATTTTTTACAATTATTGCTATCCTCAAACCATTATTTAGTTAAATATGGGTGTCCAAATCACATTTTTTATTTTAATATGGTGCAATATTTTTGTTAGTTTACTTCTTTTTATTTATTTACATATAAAACAATACAGAATTATCAAAAAACATTCACAAAATACATTTTAATATTCAGCCAAATTATTATTAGGAGAAAAAATTGACAGTCCATGTTGATTAATCTCCATTTTTCTTGATTAATCCTCTAAAATTTTATTTATTTATTCTTGTATTACAGTCATTCTAGCAATAAATATGTACAAAAAACAACAAAAATGACAAAAAATATGCAATAAATACTACTTAGTAACTAACTGTTTTCCAATGCAAAATCAATGTATTTTTCTTTAAAAACTAGTCACATTTTATGATTTTTTTGCACTATAAAAACACTCCTAAATTGCTTACTAAGGCCTCTGTTAAAAATAAATAAAAAATCCACATTCTTGACAGTGTGAAAGTGATAAATAATAGTAGAAGATAAGCCAATATGGCGAGCGTCCATTAAATTAGACCCTAGATAATTTGACCGAGCCCCCTTTTTGACAGGGTAATTTAATCAAATAAAAACATGGTGATGTTTTTGCTCAAAGTTGATTAGCCCAGCAGTTAATAAGGTCGCGCCCAGATGCCATATTTTTGATAATACTATCACAACCTTGTCGGTGAAGATGTAAAAAGGTGATGACATGGTTTTCTGTTTCGCTTCAATTTGATGAGCTAAGTGTGGAAAGCAGCAGGTGTGGTTGTTTTTTTCTCCCAGATTTTACGCCTTTTTGTCACAAGCTTTTAAAAACGGTGTCAAGATGTCGGCAAATGTTCAAAGTTCCAATTTTACAACTTAAATTCAACATCAGCAATTTTTGAATCTGTCATTTTTGTATTCATTTTGACGTAACGCAGTAATGGGCAAACTACGGCTCGCGAGCCACATGTGGCCGATGTCATAGCCTTACATCTACTAAAACCATCTTCATAAACAAGATATAAAGCAGAACATTTTCATAAATCATTCAAAACTTCCATCGATTACCAACTATCATAACATCTATTTCCTTCAAAAATTAACAATCAACAATGTACAGTATTCCCTCGCTAATTCGCGGTTCAGCTACTGCGGACTCAGAGCTTTGCGGAATTTTTTTGGAAGAAAAAATAAATACAAATATTACATTGAAACAACATATTTTACAGTTTTTTTTGTTATAACATGAATTTCACTCTCTCTACCTGTATTCTATATGGTGTACTGTATACAGGCGGGTAAAAAATGTAAAAAAAATAAATAAAAAAAAATTAAACAAAAAAAAAATGTTTAAAAAAATTTTTTTTTGAATTAAATTCAAATTAAGCATTTTTGAAGGAGAATCCCTACTTCACGGAAATTCACTTATCGCGGGTAGTCCTAGTCCCCATTAACCGCGATAACCGAGGGAACACTGTACAATGAAACCAACCACAATCAAAATCAACAACATAATTTCTAATTAAGCAAAAAACAACAACAAAATCATCCCATCATGTCCAATCTTATCCCAAGGCAAAGTGAATGACATCAATACTATTAAAATATTCCATACCACAATCAAAATCAACAACATAATTTCTAATTAACCAAAAACAACAATAACAAAATCGTCCTATCATGTCCAATCATATCCCGAGGCAAACTGAATGAATGACATCAATACTATCAAAGTATTCCATGCCAAATAATTGCATTACATGTTTAAAGAAGAAGAAGAACAGAGGCCTGTTCTCCCTCCCGCTGTAGCTTTAATGAGGACAGTCGTAGAAATCAAACAACGTCTCTTCAGGCCAGCTTTAGTTGAGTGAGGCCTTCTAGAAAGCTGCCAAACTTAAAGACTAGGAACGTCCAGAAGATCAAAAGCATGTCTCGCTTTTCATAATGTCCCGCTGAAGCGGTAAATCAGCTAGTGCCTGGGCCCAAGGCATGCGTGAAACCGCTAGCACACGCCAACCCTGATCACACACTATGTGGGTGTGTGTGTGGGTGTGTGCGGGTGTGTGCGGGTGTGTATGTTAAGGCCAAAAAACTTGGCCCAGGAAGCGTCTAATGAATCACATGACTCTCAACACACCGCTGACTTCTTGTCGCTTCCCGCCTTTGATCTGACGCCGCCGCGCACATTTTCAAGGGGTGCCGGCACCTAAGCTCTTTGTACACGCGCCATTTGTGAAGGCCCATGAACCACCTGCCGCCGCCTGACAGGAAATATGGGGGTGAAGGGTTCTATTGGGGGGGGATGCTATAGGTGAATATGCAGTAAATATCATTTTTTGATGGTGAGGGTAAAGGGTTGTATTTCAAATTAGTGGTGTATTACTGTAAGGAACATGTACTACTATGTGTACTAATAAAATAATGAAATCACAACACTGTTCTGGCACAAATACCGTATTTTCACGACTATAAGGCGCACCGCATTATAAGGCGCACCCTCAATGAATGACATTTTTTCTATATATAAGGCGCACTGGATTATAAGGCGCACTGTCTATTTTGGAGAAAATGTAAGACTTTTAAGTGCGCCTTATAGTGGTGAAAATACGGTAATTGCGATTGACTTCCAGGTATGAAGCACTCACTCACTACTTTACAGTCACCTCTAGAGCCAGCCATTGTTGATGTTTTGGATTTTTTTGGTATAAAATCTTGCGGTGGGGGAGGAGCTATATAATGGAAGATGTTGTAAACTAAGATGGCATCTGCATATTTAACTGTATTGTCCCCATTCAGGCGTTTGTGTTTTTTTAATATCCGACAGTGGTCGTTTTTCGTTTTTGGTTTTCAGTTTTTTCCATATATAAGGCGCACTGGATTATAAGGCGCACTGTCTATTTCGGAGAAAATTTAAGACTTAAGTGCGCCTTATAGTGGTGAAAATACGGTAATTTTGTATTGACTTCCAGGTATGAAGCACTCACTCACTATACAGTCACCTCTAGAGCCAGCCATTTTTGATGTTTTGGATTTTTTTTGTATAAAATCTTGCAGTGGGGGAGGAGCTATATGATGGAAGATTTTGTAAACTAAGATGGCATCTGCATATTTAAAAGTATTGAGTATTCAGTTCAGGCGTTTGTGTTTTTTTAATATCCGACAGTGGTGGTTTTTCGTTTTCTGTTTTTTTCCATATATAGGGCGCACTGTCTATTTTGGAGAAAATATAAGACTTTTAAGTGCGCCTTATAGTGGTGAAAATACGCTGGTAATTGCTATTGACTTCCAGGTATGAAGCACTCACTACTACACAGTCACCTATAGAGCCAGCCATTGTTGATGTTTTGGATTTTTTTGTATAAAATCTTGCAGTTGGGGAGGGGAAGATTTTGTAAACTAAGATGGCATCTGCATATTTAACAGTATTCTTTCAGTTCAGGCGTTTGTGTTTTTTTAATATCCGACAGTGGTGGTTTTTCGTTTTTGGTTTTCAGTTTTTTCCATATATAAGGCGCACTGGATTATAAGGCGCACTGTCTATTTTGGAGAAAATGTAAGACTTTTAAGTGCGCCTTATAGTCGTGAAAATACGGTATTTATTTATACATATATTGTTTTTTTTTTTTTCTCCACAGTGCTATTTTGATGTCGGTCTAGCGTAGCATAGCAAAAAAAAAGCGGCAACGTGCCTAGCTCACGCGCTAATCGGTTGTCCTATCAAGTGTAACCTGGAGGCCCCTGGTAGAGCAATTAGAGCGACCTCCCTGCCCACCTCTTGTAATGAAGCCTAGCACATTCTGGAATCTGTAGCCCCTTTAGTCTCCCCTAATGGGACATCATTATTGTCAAAGAAACAATGTAAATGGAAATGAACATACTCATTAGCCAGTCGCTGAGAAAAACCTTTGCCGTTGTCTTTCACGTACTTAAATACACACAAATACACACAAATACACACAAATACACGTTAACATATCCACACACTCGACTTGAACTTTCTCCCTTCAGCTTAGTGAACCTTCTGCTTTATTCCTTTGGTAGTATGTTTTTTGTTTTTATTTTTTTTTACAAGCATCTGTGTGTACCAAAGGTTTTTTTTTGTCAAGGTGAAGTGGGAGTGGGATTATTCCATTTTTTTTATTGTGGGTATTGACGCGGTATATTCGTGTCATGGATTTTAATTGTTTTGTGATTATGTACTAGACTTCAACGACTTGTTGTTGTTTTTTTGTTGTTTCCCAGGGTGCATCAGTACAAAGATCCCGGTCCTTGTCCCCTGGACAGAAAGGAGAACCGGGAAGGATTTCAGATTTACAAGATTTGCTTCAATTGAAGGTAAGGTTGGTGGAAAATGGGAGTTTTTGGTTGAAAATGGACCTCGTGGTAAAGATATTGGATGTCAATAGTCAAGTTAACAACATTTTTTTGTATTTGAACTCATTAGCAGTGCTTATTTGCCTCATTAGCTCATTGACGTCCAATCTATTTAGACCACATGTGTCAAAGTGGTGGCACGGGGGCCAAATATGGGCCGCGGCATCATTTTATGTGGTCCGGAAAAGTAAATCATGAGTGCTGACTTTCTGTTTTAGGATCAAATTAAAATGAAGAGTATAGATGTATATTAAATTTCCTGATTTTCCCCATTTTAAATCAATAATTGTCATTTTTTAATCATTTTTTCTGTGTTTTTAGCTCAAAAATCCTTTTGTAAAATCTAAAAATATATTTTAAAAAATCTCAAATAGACATTGTTTTAGATCTATAAAAAACTGAATATTCGGGGCTTTTAATCCATTTCTTTTAATCCATTTATAAAAAAAAAATCTTAATATTTTATCTAAAATGGTCCGGCCCACGTTTAATTTTAAAGTTATCATGTTTTATTGCCATTATTTTATATGAATTTCGTGAAATGTAGCATAGGCCACATTAGTTTACTAAATGTTAACATTGTTTTGCTCGGATTATTATTTTTTTTATTGATTAAAGCGGCTCTAAAAAAGGTTAACATTTAAAAAAACATTCAATCATAAATGATTGGAAAACAGCCAAAAAAGCCATAAGGAATATTTGCCTTTCAAAAGTCAATGCTAACATTAACATACTTCTGATCATTTATTCTTTTTTTGGTCAAAATCCCTCCGGCTTTTTTCACATTCACTCAGAAATGGCATTAACCTTTTCACCCACACCACTACAATTAAGTACATTTAAAAAAAATAATTAAAAAAAACACTTTACATTGACTTCTTTGATTTAAGTAGTATGTTAACATATCCATCCTGCCACCCACACAGTTATATTCAACTCTATTTAAGGCATTTATCGAAATGGTAACATTATAAAAATTCATAGTCAAAGTTTTTGAAGAATATTGCATCATTGACTATTTTCAAAAAGTGACTTTGACTTGATCGGAGTGTTTTATAGTCGCTTAAACTGTGGCCCAATTTCACGTTGTTGGATTACAGCTATCAGCCACTGCAAGGTAGGAATCTACACTGTTACTGTCGCTATCTCAAAAAAATTAAATTGCCATTCCTCTCTGACCTCCAAATACCACTGTAGTATATTTTTCAAAAAAATGGGAGCAAATGAAGGTCAATTTATTTTATTCCAAGCAAACATTCACCAAAATATCATACCGAGTATCAATTCTGTATAAAAGTTAGAACTCTACTTACAATGAAACCAATAATTTTAGTCTGAAGTATCTTAGATTTTGCAATATTTTAGAATCTACCTTGCCCATATATGACTTTTTATGTTTTAATATTACTTATTTATGTTTTTACTGGAAAACGCACTTGGTGGAGTAGCACCACTCATTTTGTTATGCGCCGTAATAGCAATAAAGGTTTTTGATTTGACTTTTTATTAAACCCTACTTACTTAAAACCAATTTTAATTTTTTTAAAAAGCAAGATAATCTTAAAAAATATATATGTACAAAAAAATATACAAAAAAATCCCACTTTTTAGTAATTTGCTAAAAAACAACGTAAACAAAGCTTCCACCTACTGGCGATTGTGTAGTAGTGCATCTCTAGCCCATCATAAAAGTCACAATAAAGCAGACCATTGTTTAAAAAAATCCCCCCAAAAAAATCCTCCTTTTTAATGATTCACTGTAAAACAACGTAAACATAACTTCCACCTACTGGCCATTGTGCGGTAGTGCATCTCTTGCACATCATAAAATTCATAATGAAGATAGACCATTGTTAAAAAAATACAAAAAAAATCAACGTAAATATAGCTTCCACCTCCAAAAAAAAATCAACGTAAACATAGCTTTCACCTACTGGCCATTTTGCGGTACTGCATCTCTTACCCATCATAAAATTCACAATGAAACTGACCATTGTTGAAAAAAATACAAAAAAAAAACCAAAAAAATCCCCCTTTTTAATAATTCGCCGGAAAAAAAACGAAAACATAGCTTCCACCTACTGGCCATTGTGCGGTACTGCATCTCTTACCCCTCATAAAATTCACAATGAAGCTAACCATCGTTGTTCCTAAAAGAACAAACCAATTCACAGTCTTTTAAAGCATATATATATTGTTTTTAATGTTTTTATTCGGCAGTTTGTCTCATTTCAGGGCAATTAATCTTGTTAAAGTGAGTTTCCCCTTCCTTAGTTAACCCGAGACACACCCCGGAGCGTTCCTCCCTCCGCTTCACCTCTCTTTATCCTTTTTACCCGTCTTTTGGCTTGACCGGCCAGCAAGTGATTAAGCAGAGGTCACCTCCCTTTAGAACACAGTCCCGGGAATGTATTAGGCATCATTTTCTTGTCAGATCTGAAGTGTCTGACTTAATATCAGTGGCCGACCGACGGCCATGCTGGCTGGCTGGCTGGCTGGCTGGCTCGCCATGGATTCAGACGACACGCTTGACTGTCTTGGTTAATGGTGCCATTTACGTATCTGCCGCTTGAGGAGCGTTTGGTCCGAGGAATGCGCAACTGACAAGTCAAATGTAGGCCTGACTACGTTTATTAGGGCTTGGAGTGGATGTGTGGATGGGGTATGTTAGTCTTTGGCTGTTTGTTTGTTTTAGTTCAACTGGATTGGATGCGTTTTTATGTGTTTTGATAGAATAAAAAGTCTTGTTTGTTGACTTGGGTTTAAACACAGTTGTATTGTTGTCAATTGTAGACTATTTTGTTTAAGGGATTGGAAGCTAAAGCTGTTTTTAATGGTAGTAATGTTGTTGTTAGGGTATTTTTAGGGCTA
Organism: Stigmatopora nigra; assembly: GCF_051989575.1. Taxonomy (NCBI): domain Eukaryota; kingdom Metazoa; phylum Chordata; class Actinopteri; order Syngnathiformes; family Syngnathidae; genus Stigmatopora; species Stigmatopora nigra. The sequence goes on from NC_135513.1 coordinate 14,250,119, forward strand.
TTGTTTTGGTTTTTTATTGATGTCAATGGACGTGTGTTTTTTGTTTTGGTTTTGAGGAGTGAGGTTGAAAAGAAAATTTTTGGTAGATTATTAGTTGAGGTATTAAGAGAAGGGGGGGATACTCGGGTTGGTTCGCGGGGTGCTTTAACGTCAACTTGATTTCACATGACCATTTTAGATATAATATTTTGATTTTTCTTGTATAAATGGATTAAAAGAACTGGATTAAAAGCCCTGAATATTCAGTTTTTTTTATAGATCTGAAGCAATGTTTATTTTAGCTTTTTTTAAAATATTTTTAGATTTCACCAAATGATTTTTGAACTAAAAACACAGAAAAAATGATTAAAAAATGACAATTATTAATTTAAACGGGGGAAAATCATGAAATTTAATATAAATATATACCTTTCATTTGAATTGGATCCTAAAACAGAAAGTTGGCACTCATGATTGACTTTCCCAGAACACAAAAAATGATGCGACAGTCCACATTCGGCCCGCGGACCTCCACTTTGACACCTAAAACATCAAATTCATGCCAACAATTGTGCACACATTCCCTTCCCACAATTAAATATTCATCAAACCAATAAAAATCCCAACTCAATCCCAACTTTTCCGACCAACCCACTTTAGCCCCGGAACCTGTATATTCATATTCAATACCAATTCTCCATACAAACATCATAGACAACTTTAAAAAAAAAAATCCCCATCCAACCAAAACCACACCCCCCACTAATGACTCCACCCCTTTTACATCCACTATCTACCAATCATCCCAACCCTACCAACCCCTTCGAATCCCCCCCCTAACAACACCTCCATTGCCACATAATTATTTCCAAACTCAAGAACTCCCAACACCACAGGCCACATATCGATCCACCCCCCCCCCCCCCCTCCAAGACCCCCCCCCCCCCCACCCCCACATCACCGTCCTCAAGGGAAGTATGCCGGAAGAAACCCTCTCGGAATCCATGATGTATCTAATACCCTACCACTAGCTCCGCCCCCCACCGCCCCCCCAACCACCACCAGTTAGTAGAACTGTCCTAACCCCCGCACCCTTTCATTAGCGCCTTGTTTTGAGAGGTTGCGGCCTGCTTGAAGGGGCAGAGGATGTCTCGTAGATGTCCTCTGTGAATCATGGACGCTAGGGGGAAAAAATCCATACTTGTCATTGGCGTTTTTTTTTTTCCGTCCGCCGTCCGAAGCGTGAGCCGTTTGAGAGCTGGCTGGCTCTCTCGCTCTCTGGCTCTCTCGCTCTCTACCTCCCTCGTTCTCTTTGTCCTTGTTAATAATAACAGGGCTGAGGGTTGGCATTTCCCTCTCTGCAGGGCAGCCGTGTCATATCAGCAGTAAACAAGCTTCTTCCCTTCAGAAAGACAACTCTCCCAAGCCTTGGCCACTCGAGCAGAAAGCTAGACATTTTCTCTCTCTCTTGCTCTCTCTTTCTTCTTCTTCTAATTTCTCTGTTTTGGGCCAGATGCTCTTCTCTCTCTCTTGCTAGCCCCGTCCGCCAAAAGTGTTTTCTCGCTGTTAAGGTCAGGGAAATGGGAGGAGGCGGGCAAGGGCCTCTTCTGAGAAGGAAAAAAATATATCTATACGCCATCTCCTCCTTCCTAGTCTTATCTCTACTTCTTTTGACATTTTTTATTAAGAGGACCATTTTTTTGCATGTTTTAATAGCTGTAGATGAGAGCTACCGTTTAATTAACATATATATATATATATATATATATATATATATATATATATATATATATATATATATATATATATATATATATATATATATATATATATATATATATATATATATATATATATATATATATATATATATATATATATATATATATATATATATATATATATATATATATATATATATATATATATATATATATATATATTCAATTATCTCATTAAATAATTATCACTGCCAAATTTCAAGCAAAAATAATTTAAAATACTATATATATATATAAAAAAAAAAAATATATATATATATATATATATATATATATATATATATATATAGTATTTTAAATTATTTTTGCTTGAAATTTGGCAGTGATAATTATTTAATGAGATAATTGATTTTAAATTGACATATTTCCACTGATAAAGTATAAAGGATAAACTACTGATAAAAATAAAGTACCATATTTTGCTGTTTTAAATATATATATATATATATATATACATATATATAGTATATTAAATTATTTTTGCTGGATATTTGGTAGTTGTAATTATTTAATGAGGATAATTCATTTTAAATTGATATATTTTCTACTGATAAAATAAAGTACCGTATTTTGCCATTTAATATACATATATATAGTATATTAAATTATTTTTGCTTGAAATTTGGCAGTTGTAATTATTTAATGAGAATAATTGATTTTAAATTGATATATTTTTCTACTAATGAAATAAAGTACCATATTTTGCCGTTTTATATACCGGATATATTACATTTTATATATATTATTGATTTTTGCTTTTTTGAGCCTGCCATACATTGGGTTAATGCCACATCTCAATGTTTATTTAATTTTAATAAACTGTTGCTCTTTGCAGATTGAAGAAAATGAAGAACTGAGGAGTGCTCACGACCGAAGACGCCAACGCCTTTTATTGGTTCAGAAAAACTACAAAGCAGTCAAAAACCAGCTCAAAGCAGCCAAGAAAGACAATGGAATGTACGTATAATGTTTTTTTTTATTTTGATCAACTCGTACTATGTATTTGTATTAAACGACAACTAAATAAATTAGCTGTATAAAGTAGAGTAGCATACCAAAGCCAAATAATGAATAATTAGATATAGATATAATATTTAGATTTAAAGAACTGGATTAAAAGCCCTGAATATTCCGTTTTTTATTGATCTAAAACAATATTTATTTAAGCTTTTTTTTAATAATTTTTTAAATTTTACAAAATGATTTTTGAATTAAAAACACAGAAAAAATGGATTAAAAATACAGTTGTTGATTTAAAAGGGGGAAAATCAGGAAATTTAATATACATTTATACTCTAAAACAATGTTTATTTTAGCTTTTTTTTTTAAATATATTTTTTGATTTTACAACATAATTTTTAAACTAAAAACCCAGGAAAAATGGATTTAAAAAATGACAAATATTGATTTAAAAAGGGGAAATCAGGGGATTTAATATACATCTATACTCTAAAACAATGTTTATTTTAGCTTTTTATACATATATATATTTTTGGGATTTTACAAAATGATTTTTGAACTAAAAAAAACAGAAAAAATGGATTAAAAATGACAATTATTGATTTAAAAGGAGAAAAATCAAGATATTTAATATGCATCTCTACTCTTTATTCTAATTTGATCCTAAAACAGAAATTCTGCACTCATAATTCACTTTCCCGGACCACAAAAAATGATACACCGGGCCAAATTTGGCCCGCGAACCTCCACTTTGACACCCATCCCTTAATACTTCACCCTTACTGTTAACCAACCACTCACTCTACCACAATTAAAGTTTGTCAAAACTAAAGTCCACTTTATAGGCATACATTCATCCAAATCGCCATTTTTTTTCTCTCCACAATTTACAGCAATTTAAAGTCAAGTCGTTTTTAAGACATTTCTCGCCAAAATCACACTCATTAGAACGTGAGAACCAAAGGATGGAGGTGTTTTAGTCCTGCAGGGTGGAAGGTGCGTTGCGGATCAGAAAAAAAAAAAAAAAAAACGCCAGGCCACTTCCTGCTATCTTCGCTCTTTTCGCCAATAACCACATGATTTTTTTTCTTCTTTCCCCTTTAACAAAGTGTCAAAATATCATTAATAAGCGGCTATTGTTATCTCCGTTCATTCGGCGAAGCTGTTTAAAAATGCATGTGTGAGTGCACACGGGTGGCGGATTCAAACGGGCGCCCAGCGCGGACCCTCGTCAGATGTTTTCTCTCCGGGTTAATTAAAGACAACAGCGGTGCAATGCGAGCCCGTGAGAAAGTGCGGCCAAGGGCGAGTTTTCGCTCACGACAGCTCGCTGTGGTTAGGACTGAAAAAAAGGCAAACGCCATCAGAGGGCGAAGGCGAAGAATTTATCGTTGATGGACGTCCGATATGTTACGGAATTGAACAGACTGAAAATTTGATGCAAATCAATGCTATCTATTGGAGAAAATCTCTTCGACAAAATCTTGCTAAAATCTTGCTAAAATCTCGCTAAAATCATTCGCTAAAATCTCGCTAAAAGCTCACTAAAATCTCGCTAAAATCTCTCAAAAATCCCGCTAAGATGTCTCTAAAATCTTGCTAAAATCTCGCTAAAATCATTCGCTAATATCTTGCTAAAATCTCGCTAAAATCTTGCTGAAATAATTCGCTAAAATCATTACTATAATATCGCTAAAATCTTGCTAAAATCTTGCTAAAATCTCGCTAAAATCTCGCTAAAAGCTCACTAAAATCTCGCTAAAATCTCTCAAAAATCTCGCTAAGATCTCTCTAAAATCTTGCTAAAATCTCTCTAAAATCATTCACTAAAATCTTGCTAAAATCTTGCTAAAATCTCGCTAAAATCTTGCTAAAATCTCGCTAAAATCTCTCTAAAATCTTGCTAAAATCTCGCTAAACTCATTTGCTAAAATCTCTCTAAAATCATTCGCTAAAATCTTGCTAAAATCTCTCTGAAATCATTTGCTAAAATCTCGCTAAAATCTCGCTAAAATCCTTCGCCCGTTGTTAAAGTCTTGACCAATCACCGCCAAACCTTTCTGAAATCGGTTCTGTCATTAGAATTTAAATGGCGCAATTATGTCAGAAATACCACATGCGATGATTTTTAAAAAAAACATTTTTATGCCAAAATCAATCCATTACAGAACTAAACAGACTGAAAATATCCTACAAATCAACATTAACTATAGTACAAAATCCCAATAGCCATACAAAATCTCGCTAAAATCCTTCACCCAGTCGACCAACCTTTACCAAACCTTCCTGAAACCGGTTCTAATCAGAATTCAGAAAGCACACCATCCATCAATCTCGCTAATATTCATATACATTTATATATTTTTTTACTACAAAACGGCACGATCGAGAGCCAGGCAAAATCCGACTTCCTGTTTATATTGAAGATGGTAAAAAGTTTTTTAATCATACTGGGTGAGATGGGGGGGGGGGGGGGGTGTTGCGCAAATAAAATTAAAGGTTATTAAAGCATCCGTACTCTGATCAAAGCTGCGCCCATAAACAGATTCCCCCTGAATCAGAGCAATTAGCCGCAACGGCGTGGAAAAGTTCTCGCCGTTTTCCCCCTGCTTAATAATGGAAACTAGGATACCGTTGGGGGGGGGGGGGGGTATGGGGGGGGGGCAGTCAGGCCTGAAGACGATCGCTCTCTCATGGCTTCGTCCGTTGGATGTTCAACAGCTTTTAGGAGCACTCCAAACAAATTAAAATGTATAAAGCTTTACTGTGACTTAATAAAGCAACGTTCACCTTTCTTTTAAAAAAAGGCATACAAATATCATACTCGGGGAATTCTTAGGAAGGTTTTTTTGAGGGGGTGCGGTTCAAAGTGACCACAGGGTAAGATTATTGGACATTAGTGGACTGATATGATATGCAAATGAATGTCAAAGGTTGGAACTCGCTAGTCTGTTTTGATTGGGGTCGATCTATGGACAAATTAGCAGGTTAAAAGTAGCAATTTAGAGGGTTTTATACTGTTTTTGATGTATTATTTCCCACCTGGAACAACTATTTCTGGACAAAAAGGATATTTTTGGTTCTTGGTTATTGTTTTAGGCAATTTTAGGGATATAAAGTACAGTATTTTCACGGATACTTGTATTTATTGCTAAAAATTCGAAGGTAAGGCTTATATGCGCATAAATTAGACTTGACATGAGAGAAATTGAAAGATTTTAAGTCAATTTGAAGGGAATTTTTAAGCGAATTAAATGCAAGGGTGGCTTATATGAGAGAAATTATATTTTGACTGGGGTCGATCTATGGACAAATTAACAGGCTAAAAGTAGCAATGTATAGGTTGTATACTGTTTTTCCTTTATTATTTCTCACTTGGAACAAATATATTTGAAAAAAAAATCTATTTTTCAGGCAATTTTAGGGTTATAAAGTAGAGTATTTTCTCACACACTTGTATTTATTGCTAAAAGATCGAAGGTATGGCTTATATGCGAATAAATTAGACTTGACATGAGAGAAATTGTAAAATTAAAAGCTTTTAAGTCAATTTGAAGGGGAAGAAGTGCGATTTTTCTTTGCCTTTCAAATTTACACATTTGTACTCCCTAAAGAAACTACAAATATGGAGTCATCTATGGAAAAGTTAACAAATTAAAAGTAACAATTTATAGGCTGGAGACTGTTTTAATTTATTATTTCCCACCTGTAACAAATATATCTTTAAAAAAAAGTGTATTTGGCACTTGGTTATTTTTCAGGCAATTTTAGGAATATTAAGTGCTTTAAATTAGTACAGTATTTTCTTCTATACAGTATTTGTCGCTAAAAAATGGAAGGTACGGCTTATATGCGCATAAATATATATATATTTTTTTAAAAGGCTACTTTTGACTCTGAGTTATTTTTTCAGGCAATTTTAAGGATATAAAGTGCTTTAAATTAGTACAGTATTTTCTTGTATACAGTATTTGTTGCTAAAAAAATCGAAAGTACGGCTTATATGCGCATAAATTAGACTTGACATGCACAAAAACGCCATAACGCAAGACAATATGGCCGATATTGGTCATTTTATTCATAAAAATGAAAAGATAAACAGATAAAACGCTTAACAAAATGTATTTTGACTTCCATCACTGAAATTCAAAAACTTGTACTGCTCACAATACTTCCTTTTGTTGTGTGTGATCTATGGAAAAGTTAACAAATTAAAAGTAGCAATTTATATGCCTGAGACTATTTTTCATCTATTATTTCCCACCTGGAACAAATATATATTTTAAAAAAAGGCTATTTTTGGCTCCAGGTAATTTTTCAAGCAATTTTAAGGATATAAAGTACTTAAAAATATGTATATGCCCCCTAAATATTGCGTTATTTTGCAAATTCAAGGCTAATTGGAATTGAATACCTTGGCAAATACTTATCGGAGTACTGCATATGTGTGTGTGTGTGTTAGAGTTGAGTTGATGAAAACAAAACACAGTGTCATTAAGTATTTATAAGCAAGCTGTAGACATTTGAAGGCCCTTGTTTGCGTATGTATTTCCATTTTCAAATCGCTCTGGGATTGCACCCCCCCCTGTTGCGTGGCCGCACAAGATGGCGCCCTGGGCTTTAACAAACACGCCTAGGTGGCTTCGTATATCATTTGCCACTAAAAGTCAAGGCCGCTCATTTGAATAGCGCCGGATAACGAATACAGAGGGCGACGGAGAGCCTCGTTATCCCAACGCCAGAAGGTAGCATTGCGGTACTGACCAAAAAGTGCAACACCCGCGTTTTGGAGATTTTTTTGTGTGTTTTGGAAGCTGTAATGTAACAAATGAATTGTGACAGTTGGTCAATGCAGTTAAAGGGAAGGCTCGGGGGCCAAATCTGGACCGGCATAGTTTTTTTTGTGGCCTGAGGAAGTTAGTCATGAGTTTTGACTTTGTTTTTGTAGATTTAGAGGGAATATTTCCTGTTTTTCTTCCTTTTAAATGAATTCTAATTTTTTAATTCCTTATTTTTGAGTTAAAAGCACTTTTTTAAATCTATTTTTTATATACAGGGGCGACTTATATGCGAGAAAATGCAGTTTTGTGTAAAAATCTGTTTCTCCTATTGTCTTTCTCATTTAAATCAATCCTTGCAATTGTTTAAATCCCTAATTTTTTGGTTAAAAATATTTTTAATCACTTTTTTTACACAGGTGCGGCTTATATGCGAGAAAAAACACTAGAATGTAAAAACTTGGGTTTTTCCTATTTTCCTCCCCTTTGAATCAATACTTGCAATTGTTTAAATCCCTAATTTTTGGCTTAAAACCATTTTTTAAAATATTTTTTATACACATGAGGCTTATATGCGAGAAAATATGCTAATATGTAAAAACCCAGGTTTATCCTAGTTTCCTCCCCTTTAAATCAATACTTACAATTGTTTAAATCCCTAATTTTTGTCTTTAAGGCATTTTTTAATCAGTTTTTATACCCAGGGCGGCTTATATGCGAGAAATATGCTATACTGTAAAAACCCATTTTTTTCCCATTTTCTAACCCTTTAAATCAATACTTGCAATTATTGAAATCCCAAATTTTTTGGTTAAAAGCATTTTTTTAAATCAGTTTTTATACCCAGGGCGGCTTATAGGCCAGAAAATACACTATTGTGTAAAAACCCAGGTTTTTCCTAGTTTCCTCCCCTTTAAATCAATACTTTAAATTCTTTAAACCCCTAATTTTTGTGTTAAAAGCATTTTTTAAATCAGTTTTTACACCCGAGCCGGCTTTTTATGCGAGAAAAATGTATAAAAACCCACATTTTTTCTACTTCAGGCCACCTGGAAAGACGCCTCGTGCCGAACCCTGGCAATTACGACAAGAGGACAGCGACGCCGTGTGGAACGAACTCGCCTACTTCAAAAATCTCACCCGGAAACTCGCCTTAGAAAAGTAAGTGACTCCAAAAACATCATTTTATTTACATTAATACGGACACTCGCATTTGAATTGTTTTCTATTGACGATGACCTTCCCGACTGACTTCACGGCACCCCCTCAATCCGTCACATCATTACCCAACAGCGGGGGTCAGAGTAAGATGATTAGACGCTCCTCATTTGTAAAATTGGCCACCCAAATCTTCACACATGAAAGCACTAGCGGATACAAAAGACGCAATCTCACCGAGGGTGTTTTTTACCCGCCTGTAGTTTGCTTAATCCGATGAGAATCAGATGATAGCGCTTGTGAAATTCGACATTATTTTTCGAGACCGCCTGGAGGGAGGTCTCAAGTTCTCGCACTCTTTGTTCTTAGTTGGAAGGACGGTTACAAAAAATTAATTTTTTGTCATTTTTGGGTGGATTTAAATGAAATTTAGTACTTGTAATCATTTAATAAGGATTTATTTTTGAAATTTTATATTTTTTTACTCTCTACAGAAAAATAAAAATACATAAAAAGTCTTTACTTTCATCATAAACAGCTGTATATGACAAAATTGGTGGTTATACTCCACATAGATGATAAAAAAATATAAAATGTCATGTCCTGGAAAGGTAAATTCTAAAATATAGCACAATTTAAGACTCTGGTGTCAAAGTGGCGGCCCGGGGGCCAAATATGGCCCGCCGCAGAATTTTTTGTGGCCCGGGAAAGTAAATCATGAGTGCTGCCTATCTGTTTTAGGATCAAATTAAAATGAAGAGTATAGATTTATATTAAATTTCCTGATTTTTCCCCTTTTAAATCAATAATTGTCATTTTTTTAATCATTTTTTTCAGTTTTTAGTTCAAAAATCATTTTGTAAAATCTAAAAATACTTATATATACTGGATAGTATAGATGTATATTACTTTCCTGATTTTTCCCCTTTTTAAATCAATAATTGTCATTTTTTAATCATTTTTTACTGTTTTTTAGTTAAAAAAATCATTTAGTAAAATCTAAAAATATATTTAAAAAAAGCTAAAATAAACATTGTTTTACATCTATAAAAAACGGAATATTCAGGGCTTTTAATCCAGTTCATTTAATCCATTTATAAAAAAAATAAAAAATCTAAATATTATATCTAAAATAGTCCGACCCAGTTATTACACAGAAGGGATTTTATGCCGTGCTAATGAAAGTTTAGAGTCCTGATATCTGTTATTTTAAAAAAGTAAACCATGAGAAAGTTATACAAGTTTATATTTAACATAAAATGTAACATAAAACAAAAAACTTGCCTGTTTTTTTGCTTATTTACATTCACTTTACCGCCCCCAATTTTAAAACAAAAACTCAGTTCAAACATTCCAGTCTCTTATCTCAATCCAAATACCAAAACTGAACAACCCTCAAAACATCCTTTCCCCAATACATCTCCATCACCCTCAAAATCCACCATTCCCCGTAAATCCGGCGCCCTGTCGTTTCTCCTTGCCTCCATTGTCTTATTTGGTGACCCTCTCCGACGCCCTTAGCCAGATTCCTGACTCCTCCCATCTCCTCCCATCTCCCCCATCCTTCACCTTCCCTCACCTCTCTCAAGCATCTTTGCTTTTTCCGCCTCGTCTTCGGCGCCCCCTGGCCCGCCGTGTTGTATAGTTTGAGGCCAGAATTGGCTTGTACCCCCATCCCCTTCCCCCCCAATCCCCCCCCCCCCCCCCCCCCCCCTTGCCCTGTCCTCCTAATCCCAGCTGAGCTCATTACGATATAGCCCGGCTGCCTCTTTCCAAGCCTGAGCTGTCTGAGTTAATTACAGGCTAGTAGCCCAAGTGCCGCCGATGTTGCCTGTTATGGGATGTCCATCGGCCGGGCTTGTCTGCCTGGAACTGAGCATTGCGCCGGATGGTCACTGGGAAATGGGGGGGGGTGGTAAACAGACTACATGGAGGGTCCTTGAAAGCAACCCGTAAGGGAAAAACTCTTGTTGTGATGGGGTTTTAGTGTAGATCTCCCTTGTTGTGGACTACCACATTAGCTAAGATTATTTTTTGCAGATTATCTGGTAGGTTTAGATCACTTGGGTTTGATTGACAAAAACTTTTTTGTTTTTTTTAGGTGGGTAGTTTTTGGTGGGATGTTTTGGGCAGGTTCGAGTACTGGGGTGTACTTCATTGTATAGTTGTTAGTCATTTTCTGGAGTGAAGAATGTTCTGTTAGAATTGTTAGCTAGGGATGTTCCAGATTTTTTTTTTTTAAGTTTCAATCAGGTTTTAAGGATCGGGCTCTTGTTTTTTGGTTTGAGTATTTGGTGGGATGCTTTGGACAGGTCCAAGTACTAGGGTTTACTTCATAGTATAGTTGTATTAGTCATTTTTTGTAGGTAGTGAAGAATGTTCTGTAAGAATTTTTGGCTATGGACGTTTCAATACATTTTTTTTGAAACTTACAATCAGGTTTTCAGGATCGGGCTCTTGTTTTTTGGTCTGAGTATTCGGTGGGATGCTTTGGTCAGGTTCAAGTACTAGGGTGTACTCTATTTTATAGTTGTATTAGTCATTTTCTGTAGGTAGTGAAGAATGTTCTGTTAGAATTGTTGGCTATGGACTTTCCAATACAGATTTTTATTTTTTTTAATTACAATCAGGTTTTCTCTTGTTTTTGGTGGAATTCTTCGGTCATGTCCAAGTACTTGGGTGCCCTCCATTGTATAGTTTTATTAGTCATTTTTCATAAGTGGTGAATTGTAGGGATTCTGTTAGAATTGTTAGCTAGGGATGTAAAAAAAATGTTAAAAAAACCTTCCAATCAGGTTTTCAGGTTTTCATTTCTTGTTTTTGGTCCAATTATTTGGTAGAATTCTTTGGTCATGTCCAAGTATCAGCATTGTATAGTTGTATTAGTCATTTTCTGTGTTTCTAGTGAAGAATGTTCCGTTAAAATTATTAGCTATGGACATTCCAATACTATTTTTTAATTTTTTTTAACGTCCAATCAGGTTCTCTTAGGTTTTTGGTCCGAGTATTTGGTGGGTTTTCTCGCTCATGTGAGTATCCTATACTACAACTCCACAGTATAGTACTACTAGCCATTTTCCTTAGCTGATGAATAATGTCCTATTGAAATTGTTAGCTCGAATTGTTCCGAAATTTTATTTCTGATAAAATTTTTGATAAAAGAAACCTAAACCTTACCAGTTAATGACATATTTTTTGTATTAAAATGAGCCCTCCCACCACCTCAAGTAAAGCTCAGTCTACAAACATTACCCAATTCCCTCATACCACCATCATTTCCATATCAAAATGTTCTCCACCCAAAATGTTTGCTTAATGCTTTAATTCAGTAAAAAAAACATCCCAATTTTGCCGAATTACAACTCTCGGGGCAAGTCGTCACAGCTTGCTCTTCCGTTGACCGCGTGATGATGATTACGCCCGTGAAGGTTATGCTGTGCAACTGTCCAGCAATCATCGGCTAATGGCTAATTAAATCCCGCTAGTTGAGAGTTTAGGCCTCTTTTTTAAAGCTTTAAACACCAGCGGCGTTCATGGCTTCATTCATTCGTCTTGTACTTTTTTTGCTAGTCTTTCTTCTTCTTTTGAGAGGGCGCACAGATGCTCCAAATGTTTTTTTTTGGTAAATGACGATGATAAAACACCATCCAGAGGCCCAAAATGACTCTTGAGCTTGCGCTAGTACAGATGGGCTAACTGTGCTAAAAGAAGCTTTACTTGTAATTTTGGTATTCTTGTTCAAGGTTGAGTGAAAAGGTGAACTTTTTATTTCATTGACTGGAGATAAAAACATGTTTAAAAGCGTACTTTTGTGATATGACAAGGACTTTCACTTGATATTAGCAGGTTTTTTGGCGTATTTGTTGCTAAAAAGGCTAAATGAATCGAGGGTAAGGCTTATATGCGCATAAAAAGACGATTTGGATGAAACTACAAAGCGACAAAGACAAAGCACATAATTTTATGCTCGATATGGTCATTTTTTTCAAAAATAGAGACAGTTAAAATGCTAAAATACATTTATTTTGACGTCTATGAATGAAAGATTGAGGGTAAGGCTTATATGCGCATAAAAAGCTGATTTGTATGAAACTGCATGGCGACAAAAACAAAATGCAAGACTTTGTGGCTGATATGGTCATTTATTTCAAAATATAGACAAATAAAATGCTAAAATACTATTATTTTGACGTCTATGAATGAAATTCAAGGAAAAAATAAACCATATCTTGCAAAAAACTTGAAAAAACGCATGCCGTCTTACCTAAAAATGACAAACTAGACCACTACAAACACACTTTCTGGTTGTACTGCTCACATGACATCCTTTTTGAATTAGTCTCCATGCAGGCAATTTAGAAATGTCCAATTCAGCAACTAATTTCCTCCAAAATACCACAAGCAATGATTTTTTAAAAGATTTTCCCTTCAAAGTAACACATTTGTACTCCCTAAAAAATTTGAAGGTAAAAATTGTGAATCAGGGGGGGGGCTTATATGAGAGAAATTGTAGAATTCAACGATTTTAAGGCCATTTTAAGGGTTCGGCTTAAATGTGTGGCGGCTTATATGCGAGTAAATACGATATATTGTTGTACACATTTTACCTACCGTAATTTCACGACTATAAGGCGCACTTAAAAGTCTTACATTTTCTCCAAAATAGACAGTGCGCCTTATAATGCAGTGCGCCTTATATATGGAAAAAAATATCATTCATTGAGGGTGCGCCTTATAACGCGGTGCGCCTTATAGTCTTGAAAATACGGTACACGCTATTTTCGCATCACCCTGATGGAATTGGGCTATAAATCCTATTAAGGGCCTTATCAAAATGTCCGTTTCCGTCAATTTACCAACCATTTTTTTTGTGGATTAAGATGTCCTGGTGTTGGACTGGTAAACAAGTATCTGCAGTAAAAAAAATAACCGCAGTGGGAGCCTTTTATCTACCTAATTATGCGCTTTTTTTCCACTCGCTGTCCACACTCGTTAATTGTTGTAAAAAGGTTTGTTGGTTAAAAAAGAGGCAGGGCTTATTTAGGCCTGGTAAGTAGTGTAAACACACACAGTCAAGATAACATCAAAGTATAAATTAACCAGCATTTACTGGCGAGAAGGGGGCGGGGTTTCGAGCCTTTGAGACATTTGCGGCGTGGTGACCATTACGGATGGCGAACCCCCAAATGAGCGACGTTGACTCTAATTACGTTTAATAAAGTTTACTAGCGCGTTTGGTGTCTTTCTGCTCGTTTCATCTTGATTTGCTAAAAGGTAATACAAGTAATGAGTGTCTTTTTTTTTTATGCCCCGCCCCCTCTGGACCTCGGGCAGATTTGGGAGGAGGAGGAGGGGCATATTTTGCTCACGCAAACAGAATGTTTTATTCATGTTTTTAAATCAGTGTACTAAGGGTTGGTTAGTTGGGTCTTCATTAATTATTTGGGATATTAATTCTTTTGAAAGGGGAAATTTGTTTGGTGCTTTGTAATTATGGGATGACATGGTTCTGTGTTGCCAGGCAGAAAAAAAATGAATGACAACGGAAATGTGATGAAAATACAGCGAGTTTTTCTGTCAGGTTTTGTCAGAAAAGTGTGTTCAATGGGTAATTTCAATGTATTATCGTATTTTTTTGCATATTTGCCGCCTCCGTGTACAAGTTGTACCCTTAAAATTGCCTTAAAATCCTTGAATTTTACAATTTCTCTCGTATAAGCCCCCCCTTAATTGAAAATTGCCTGGAAAAATAACCAAGTGCCAAAAATAGCCTTTTTAATATATATTTATGCACATATAAGGCGTACCTTCAATTTTTTAGCAATAAATATGAGTATGCAAGAAAATACTGTACTTTTTTAACTTCATAGGAAACTTCGTTAATCAAAATTAGCTATTTTTTTGTCCCAGTTGCAAAAAAAATTGGTCAAAATTTCTCCATTTCCGTCAATCCATGTCTGCAACTGCGACTAAGACTTGAAACATTATAACAACATTTTTTTTAATACTTTATTCAAAATTAGCTACTTCAATCCTTCATTTTTTGTCCCAATCGCAAAAAAATTTGGTCAAAATATCTCCATTTCCGTCAATCCATGTCTGCAACTGCGACTAACACTTGAAACAATATAAAAACAAATTTTTTAATGCGTTAATCAAAATTAGCTACTTCAATCCTTCATTTTTTGTCCAAATCGCAAAAAAATTGGTCCAAATATCTCCATTTCCGTCAATCCATATCTAAAACTAAGACAAAATCAGCTATAAAATGCTGATATTTCCAGGCATGGCTCGAAAAGGGTCTTTTTCCATTGCCCTCATCTAAAATACAGCCGCATACTCGGAAGCCTCGATTCCAGCCACTGGAGACCCTCTAAGAACAAGGAGCCCTCCAGCTGGAGTTTGACTACGGGGGTATCCCCCGACAGACCTCAAAGAAGAACAAGATGATTTTTTTTTCCCAACAATGGAAATGCCAGAGGTCCTTCCACTTTCTTCCCTTGATTCCTTGCGAATTCTCGTGTTCCGAACAAGTCAGGCAAGGCTTTTCGTACCCTTGCTTGGGTACAAGATGTTGGATCAAATGACATTCAGTCTATAGCTTTGGGCTAATGTCCTAGCGCTACGAAAAGATGGTGGAGAATTACAAAAATAAGCAAAAAATTGGGTTAAAAGTGAAGCTGGAAACATGGGTTAGCTATGAGGACTGTTTTACCCGGCAACTAGAAGCCTGTTATTTGCTTATTATAGTAAAGTGCATGTGTCAAAGTGGTGGCCCGGGGGCCAAATTTGGCCCGCTGCATCATTTTTTGTGGCCCGGGAAAGTAAATGATGAGTGCCAACTTTCTGTTTTAGGATTAAATTAAAATCAAGAGTATAGATGTATATTAAATTTCCTAATTTTCCCTCTTTTAAATCAATAGTTGTCATTTTTTAATCAATTTTTTCTGTGTTTTTAGTTCAAAAATCCTTTTGTAAAATCTAAAAATATATATAAAAGCTATTTTTCGCTTTTAAATCAATAATTGTCATTTTTTTATTCCCTTTTTTCTTTTTTTTGTTCAAAAATCAATTAGTAAAATCTAAAAATATATTTAAAAAAAGATAAAATAAACATTGTTTTAGATCTATAAAAAACAGAATATTCAGGGTTTTTAATCCAATTATTTTAATCCATTTATTTAAAATCTAAATATTATATCTAAACATGAAATGTCAACAAAGCCATGTTAATAATTTAAGAAAGAATATATATCACAACATTTTGATGAATTAGGAATGAACTTGAATTAAACACGGTCTAAAAATTGAACATAGCCCACTTAGCGATTCAGGTGTTTTTTTTGGGCAATTTGGGCGGGGTTTATGTCCATTCTAATTACAAACCTGGTGTGCCGATTTGCAGTTGTACTTTGGCCATTTTGCTTTGGTACTTTGTTTTCAATTGACCTTTGTGTTCTGTCAATTTACATTATAGGTGCTTATTTTTGTTTACTCTATGCAAAACATTTGGACCAGAACTGGTCTTGAACTAGAACTAATCCTAATCTTGCGTCTTACCAGTGGAAACAGTCATTTCCAGCCAGTTACACTTTTCCCAGAATCCTGATTGATTTAACTGTCTTGTCACTGGATCGGTTTGACCAATAAACCGCATTAAACCAGTTTTGTAGACCCCTTATTTGGACTATCTGGTTAGTCTTGGTTTTAGGACTCCCATTGAAGACTTTGTTTCTCATTTCAAGGCTCAGCGAAAAAGACTGACTATTTTCTAAGCCATTTATTTATTATTATACATATATATTTATATATATTTTTGGGCTTGGTCAGAAATCTGATCTGGAACAAGCACCTTCCACTTACTGCATATTTCAGCTCATTTGTCCCATTAAGAGTCGGGACACAGGAGGCCGGCACTGGTGCCTCATCGACTGGAGTTCATTTATGGAGGAAAATCCATAAAGGAGCGACACATATCCATCTGCTTCCTCACCCCCAGCGGGCCCTCAGGGAGAGTCATTTGTGTACTTATTTAAGCTGCGGTCAGCCATTAGAGCCCACGTTTACTGGACTGCCAGGGCTGAAAAAGCTCATTATTTCCCTTGCTACAACTTTTTTTTCGGTTCCCCAGGTCGTTTTTTCCCGACATTCGGACGGAAAAACATCTCACGGAAAAAAATGAAGGTGCATCGTTAGTTAATTGCTGTTGTGATGGCGCCATTGTTTCGGAAGCGACCACTTTTAAAGGCATTTTTTGGTTCATTTCCACTATGCAGAGGCGAACTCTTACTTATATGATTTTTATTGGAAAATTTAAATCACTATGGATCAGTGCGAGTGTTGGATTTTTGCATACTCGTTTATTAGTGTCTAAAAACGTTGATCACATCGTCGATTTCTACTATGCAGAGGCAAACTCTTATAAAAATTATTTTTAATGTACAATTTCTGTAATTATGAATCAATGCGATTATCAGATTTTTTTTGCATACTTCTTGATGAACTTCCATCATTTATTTTTGGCTAAAAACATCTATCACATCGTAAATTTCTACTATGCAGAGTTTTACTTAAAATTATTTTTATTGTTACATTTGTGTAAAAAATTGATTCGTGCGAGTCTTGGATTTTTGCATAGTCGTTTATTCATGTCTAAAAACTTCAGTTACATCGTTGATTTCCACTATGCAGAGGCAAACTTTTACTTAAAAGGATTTTTGATGTCAAATTTCTGTCACGGTGGTTTAGTGCAAATCTTGGATTTTTTTTTGCATACTTGTTGATGAACTTCCATCATTTATTCTTGGCTAAAAACATCTATCACATCGTAAATTTCTACTATGCAGAGGCGAACTTTTACTTAAAATGATTTTTATTGTTACATTTGTGTAAAAAATTGATTCGTGCGAGTCTTGGATTTTTGGATATTTGTTTATTTGTGTCTAAAAACTTCAATTACATCGTTGATTTCCACTATGCAGAGGCAAACTCTTACTTAAAATTATTTTTTAATGTCAAATTTCTGTCACGATGGTTTAGTGCAAATCTTGGATTTTTTTTGCATAATTGTTGATGAACTTCCATCATTTATTTTTGGCTAAAAACTTTCATTGCATCGTAAATTTCCACTATGCAGAGGCTAACTCTTACATAAATGCTTTTTAATGTAAAATTTCTATCACAATGGTTTAGTGCAAATCTCCGATTTTTTTTGCATACTCGATGAACTTCCATAATTAATTTGAGTCTAAAAACATTGATCACATCGTTGATTTCTACTATGCAGAGGCAAACTTTTACTTAAAATGATTTTTAATGTAAAATTTCTATCACAATGGTTTAGTGCAAATCTCAGAATTTTTTTTGCATACTCGATGAACTTCCATAATTTATTTGAGTCTAAAAACATTGATCACAACGTTGATTTCTACTATGCAGAGGCTAACTCTTACATAAATGCTTTTTAATGTCAAATTTCTTTAACAATGGATCAATGCGAGTATGGGATTTTTTATGCATACTCGAGCAACTTCTATCATTTATTCTTGTGTAAAAACTTATATCACATAGTCGATTTCCACTATGCAGAGGCAAACTCTTACATAAATAAGTTTTAATGTACAATTTCTGTTATTATTGGATTATTGGATTTTTTTTGCATACTTGTTAATGAAATTCCTTCATTTATTCTTGTCTAAAAACTTGGATCACATCGTAAATTTCCACTATGCAGAGGCAAACTCTTACATAAATAATTCTTAATATAAAATGTCTGTAGTTAGTTAATTGCCATTGTGATGGCGCCATTGTTTCGCAAGCGACCTCTTTAAATGCAATTTTTGTTTCATTCCAAGCCCCGAATGAGGTTAACAGACGGTAGGATGACACCAAGTCGGCAACAAAAGGGGCGGGACTCGAGCTGGCGGTTGTTTCAGGTGCGGCGGTCTCCCCGGAGCCCGCCGCCGCCGTGTATCCTCACAAGGCGTTGGCCCGGTGTCCTAATAATAACTTGAAAGTGTAAAGTCTCCAGAATGGCGGCACGTAATTAGCCTTTAGCAGGAATCAAGCTAATTGCGGAGTGGTAATTGGGCACACTTGATGGTGGCGTCGAGCGCAACGGAACTACGAGACCGCCTCCTACCTTGGCGTTTTATCTCACTTTGTCATTTTCAGTTTTCATGAGGAGAAATAGAAAAATAGAATTAGGGGGAGAAAAAGATGTGATTTATATGATTTCTGAAATCGTAATTTTTTAACTGTTTCTTTTTGGCCTTGATTGTTCCAGAACTGGTTTGGAAGAGGACTTGGACATGCAACGAGTCCAGGCTGCCACAGATCGGGCCATGGTCAAGGAACTGCACTTGTGTCTCACTGAAGAACACCAAGGTTTATTTTTATTAGTAGTTATGAGTTGGCCAGTATATATATATGTGTATATATACATTTTCATATATGTATATACATATATACATATATACATACACGTATATATATATATATATATATATATATATATATATATATATATATATATATATATATATATATATATATATATATATATATATATATATATGTACGTATACGTACATACTTACATACATACACATTAATATACATAAACACAGATATACAAACATACACATTTATACACATATACACATTTTTACACATATACACACATAAATACACACACACACATATATATATATATATATATATATATATATATATATATATATATATATATATATATATATATATATATATATATATATATATATATATATATATATATATATATATATATATATATATATATATATATATATATATATATATATATATATACACATTTACACATGTACACACATTAATACACATATAACATAACAATACATATATATATATATATACACACATTTTTACACACAAATACACACATGTACACATTTTTACACACAAATACACACATGTACACATTTTTACACACAAATACACATGTACACACATGTACACACATGTACACACATGTACACATGTACACACATGTACACACATGTACACACATGTACACACCTGTACACGCATGTATACACATATATACATATATACACATTTATACATATACATTTTTATATACATATATATACCTATTTGTATATACATATATATACCTATTTGTATATACATATATATATATTTATATACCTATTTGTATACATATATATACATATTTACATACATATACATATATATACATATTTAGATACATATACACACATAAACACATGTACACACATATACACACATACATATATACATATTTATATACATATATAATACCTATTTGTATACATATATATACATATTTAGATACATATACATATTTACATACATACATATACATACATGTATACGTATATCTATATATCATCAATCTATTATTGATTAATGATCTATTACCAATGTCTACCAAAGTCCATCTTTTTCATTGTGAATGTAATATTTCCCCACATTATTTCTGGCGCGGCATCACACTGGTATCTTCCCTTGCAAAAAAAACGTTTCTATCTCCAACGTGACAGCAATTTTGACTCCCGTCTTTGCCGACACGCCAGGCGAATTAACGAGGAGGCGCCTCTCGTCGGAATGAATTGGACAAGTCAATTAAGACTTGATCAAGCCCGCCGCTAATTGATCGGTAGATCAAGTGCTCTTCATCTCATCAACGCCGAGCTTTCCCGATGTTGCCGCCTGGCTTTTTTAATTCAGTCAGCAACAGCCTTTTTGTCAGTCGGTGACCGCCGCAACCGCCGCGGCGTGGCGTGGCTTTAATTAAGCCGTTCAATAACAAATCTGTCCTGGATCACTTTCATTTTCCTCCCACCAATGATGGCGCTAACGTTTCATTAAAGGATGCTACTAATTAAAAAAGGAGACTCCTTTGCCACTCTCGCTCGAAGAATCGAATTCCTCCGAAAAGATCTCATCAAATTAAAAGTCAAATGTGATTTCAACATAAAAGAAAGGACCTTGCAAATTAATATCTTTGATAAATAGTCGGCCATTTTGGACAATATTTACAAAATATGATGAAATGCAATTTTTTTTATCTGTTTACCAACTTTTGTTGCATTTTATTTTGAAAAAATGATTTTTCTGATCTGTGCAGATTAATATTGGATCACATTGTCGATTTCTACTATGCAGAGGCAAACTCTTACCGAAATTGTTTTTTTTAATGTAAAATTTATGTCACAATGAGTTTTGTATACTTGTTGATGAACTTCCATCATTTACTCGTGTCTAAAAACTTCAATCACATCGTCGATTTCCACTATGCAGAGGCAAACTCTTACATAAATTTAAAATTTCTGTCACGATGGATCAGTATTCGAGTATTGGATTTTTTTTCATACTTCATCTACTTCTATCATTTTTTGTGTTTAAAAGCTTTGATCACATCGTCGATTTCCACTATGCAGAGGCCAACTCTTACATAAATGATTTTTAATGTCAAATTTCTATAACAATAGATGAGTACAGTGCGAGTCTTGAATTTTTTTGCATATTCGTTAATGAACTTTCATCATTTACTTGTCTAAAAACTTAGATCACATCGTCAATTTCCACTATGCAGAGGCAAACTCTTACATAAATGCTTTTTAATGTCAAATTTCTGTCACGATGGAACTGTCTTGGAAGCGTGTCTTGGATTTTGTTTGTAAACTTGTTAATTGAACTTCCATCATTTATTCTTGTCTAAAAACTTCTTTCCCATCGTCGATTTCCACTATGCAGAGGCAAACTCTTACATAAATGCTTTTTAATGTCAAATTTCAGTCACAATGGATCTGTGCGACTCTTGGATTTTGGCATATTTTCATTTATTAGTGTCTAAAAACTTTGATCACATCGTCGATTTCCACTATGCAGAGGCAAACTTTTACATAAATGATTTTTAATGTAAAATTTCTATCACAATGGTTTAGTGTGAATCTTGGATTTTTTTACATACTCGTTGAATAACTTACATCATTTATTCGTGTCTAAAAACTTCACCTCATCGTAAATTTCCACTATGCAGAGGCAAACTCTTACATAAATAATTTTTAATGTAAAATTTCTATCACAATGGTTTAGTGCAAATCTCAGATTTTTTTTGCATACTCGATGAACTTCCATAATGTATTTGAGTCTAAAAACATCGATACATCGTCGATTTCTACTATGCAGAGGCTAACTCTTACATAAATGCTTTTTAATGTCAAATTTCTTTAACAATGGATCAATGTGAGTACGTATTGGATTTTTTATGCATACTCGATCAACTTCCGTCATTTATTCTTGTCTAAAAACTTCAATCACATCGTCGATTTCCACTATGCAGAGGCAAACTCTTACATAAATGACCTCTAATGTCAAATTTCTGTCAAAATATATCAATGCAACTCTTGTATTTTTACATATTTGTTCATTAGTCTCTAAAAACTTCTTAAAAACACCCGAATAAATGTACATTTTATATTTTGCACCCATTTTCCAATAGGCAAAAAATCCCCCACCAAACTCATAGTGACAAGCACCTCTGACATGATAACGCTTGGCAGATTTTCCCGTCAAAAAGGTTTCAATTATTCATGTAATTAGTGGCGGGCCCCGTCACCATCCGTTTGACGGTAACCCGGGTGTCAGGAGCGATGAGGAACTCACCTCAAGGCTGGCGGAAAATACGTTGCGAGCCACCACAACGTTAGGCTCCGGGAACTTCGGCGACCTGATCAAAGAGCCGCGGGCTCCAGGCGTCGGCACCCGGATTATCTTCCCCTGGCCAAATGCGGCTACATGAAAGGGAATCGGTCCCGGTGCCTCCGACAGCAGCCGACTAGGGAGCCACCGTCTTCTTCTCGTCAAGGTGATGGCTCACCGTCCTCTCGGAGTCGGCGGGGACGGTGACGTACGCCGCCCACCTTCCTGGACTCGTCGGCGTTCCTTTTTTGATGGGATGCGACGTGCCGGAGAAGACGAAAGAGACGGCTAATTCCGTGTAACAAACTTCCCAGGGACAAAGCGGCGTATAAATGTGACTTTGTCCTCTGTTGGGCTCTTTTGAGGTCGTCCTAAATAGCTGACCCGGAATAGTCCATGTCCACTCTTATTATTATTATTATTATTTTTTTTTTTTTTACTTGAAATGGTTGCAGTTGGTTTGTCGGTCGCCGGACGTTTGGTCGCTCGGACGTTTGGTCGCTCGGACGTTTGGTCGCCTGGGCGTTTGGTCGACCCGGACGTTTGGTCGCCCGGACGTTTGGTCGCCCGGACGTTTGGTCGCCCGGACGTTTTGGACGTTTTTTTTTTTTTACTTGAAAAAGTCGCAGTTGGTTTGTCAGTCGCCCGGACGTTTGGTCCCCCAGACGTTTGGTGGCTTGGACGTTTGGTTGCTTGGACGTTTGGTCGTTTAGGATGTTTGGTCTCCCAGACGTTTTGGTCGCCCGGACGTTTTGGTGGCCCGGATGTTTTGGTTGCCCGGATGTTTTGGTCGCCCGGACGTTTTGGTCGCCTGGACGTTTGGTCGCCCGGACGTTTGGTCGCCCGGATATTTGGTCGCCCGGATGTTTGGTCGCCCGGATGTTTAGGTTGCCCGGACGTTTGGTCGCCCGGATGTTTTGGTCGCCCGGACGTTTTGGTCGCCCGGACGTTTGGTCGCCCGGACGTTTGGTCGCCCCGACGTTTTGGTCGCCGGACGTTGAAAATGATTTAAGATACGAGTAAATTGACATACGAGCTCGGTTTTGGCTTGCATTTAGCTCTTATCTCAAGGTATTACTATACTGGAGCATTTCTATTCGCTGTAAGTGGAAAACTCATGTAATTTTTTAACAGAAAGACACAGAAAATCACATGAATGGACAATATTTTATACTTTATAGGGTAACAGAATGTATTAAAAAACACTTCAACCTGGCACAGTTTTAACTAAATTTTTCCCACATTAATTTTCAAGTATTTGCCACTATTCCAACATTTCTTTACAGATAATGAAATAAACACCCCATTTTGAAGTGGACTTTTTAGCTAAGAATCTGAACATTTTTTCCTATTTTCCTTGGCACAAAGTGCTTCACAAATGTTCCAAACGAAGCAAATTAAAGCAATTGATTTAATTCGGCCCTTTTTTAATCATCCTATTGACCGAGCGGCCCCGGGTTTGACGCCACGTGTCACAACAAGCACCTTTGTTCTGCTTTTCTGCTTTTCAGCGCTGCTTCACAAAGTGAAAGAAGAGCGTCGGGTCAGAAGCGTTTCACCAAAAAAGACACCCGTTTCTTCCCAGAGATTGGAACAGTCATTTATCAAGGTACTACGCTCGGTCATTACTTTTAGTTTTCTTTGTCACTCGCAAAAAAAAAAATGGCAGAATGAGCTGTAATTGCGTAAATTACCTTTAAATAATCTTCTTTGTTCTTGTCATATTTCCGTCTTAAATCGTTCTTTGAACAATGGGCGATAGAAGTGGAATTAATCTGGAATAAAATGGAAATTCCACTTGAAAGTCACCAATTTTTTTAAAGAATACTTTGTCACAAGCATGATTTAAAGTCCCATGATTGGTTCGGAGTTTTTTATTGAATTGGATCGATTGGATAACCCACATTTTTTTTGTATAAAGAAAAGGAAGAACAAAACACAGTTTTAATCCTGTTTGGGTTACAAAAAAAGCTAAAAATGATGCAAAAATGATGATTTTTTTTTAATCAATATTTTTATATATACATTTTTTTGCTTTTTTTCCACTAGTAGTCCACTGCAGGTAAAATAATTAGTTCAAATTGTCATCTTGAGTAATACTCTACAAAAAAATGTCCTTTTTTGGCCACTTAAATGTTTGAATTCCACCAAAAATAATCCCAAATACCCTATAAAAAGCAAATACATATTTCCCAATGTTTATTAAGCTAAAATCTTAAGATTTACTAAAAAAAAATCCCCTGTGACATCACACAAGACTACAGTGTTCGGACTTGTATTGTTTTTTCCACCGCAATTAAATCATCGAAAGGACTCTCTGACCATTTATCGTAAAATGGCTGATATGAAAAAGTATGGAATCCCACTGAGGCTGTAAATCCTTGATTTTTTTATTTTTTTTCTCCTAGATTGAGCATCTGGAGCGGAGGATGATGTCCCTGGAGGAGGAGACGAAGATGCTGAGGGAAGAGAAACAGCAACTCCTCGAGGCTAACCAAGACCTGGCGCAAAATGGCCGTGAACTCCGAGCCTCGTTGGAGCACCTCCAAAACCGGGAAAGCGTCCGACGCCAAACGGCGCAAGCCCAGGCGCGTGTCATGGCTTCGAACCAGGTCAGGCCGTCGTCGCAAACCGTTGAAACAGAAAAAATGAGTTAGAAATGAAAAAAAAAAAAGTATTTTGCTGTTCAATATACCCCTACCTATTTAATATACCCGGGTATATTAAACGGCAGGGATATATTAAACGGCAGGGATATATTAAATGGCAGGGGTATATTAAATGGCAGGGGTAAATTAAATGGCAGGGGTATATTAAATGGCAGGGGTATATTAAATGGCGCACAAATGGGAGGCAGTACAATAGTTCTATAACTCTGGTTTTACTCCAATTTGGCAGTCTGGTGAAATGGCCGCTCTCCAATCCCGACTGTCCGCTGCCGTTAAAGAATCTGCCGACCTGCGTCGCCAACTCCTGAAACTCAGACAGGAGCTGGGCGTCGTCAGAGCGGCGAGGGATTTCCACCGGAAGCGGGCAGCGGCGGGACCGGGCGGGATGGCCGGCAAGACCAAGTCGAAAATGATGAAGCTGGGCGCTCGGCGATGCCGCCCTCGCCGTCCTGCCTTCGTCGCCGATCCAGCCACAAGCCGGCGAGGCCACAGCCCCTCCAGGGACGAATGGGAGGATGTCAGCCCGGCAAGGTAATGATACAAGCACACCCACACATACGCCAGCGCCGTGACCGGACATTTCCTTAGTGTGAATTTTCTTTAATAGTGGTTAAGGTTAGGCAAATAGTATGGCGACGAAGTGTCCGGGGACCAAATGTCCGGGGACTAAATGTCTGGGGACCAAATGTCCGGGGGAGTAATTGTCCGGGCACCAAATGTCCGGGGACCAAATATCCGGGGACCAAATGTCCTGGGCACCAAATGTCCGGCAACCAAATGTCCGGGGGACCAAATTTCCGGGGGACCAAATGTCCGGGGGACCAAATGTCCTGGCACCAAATGTCCGGGGCACCAAATGTCCGGGGCACCAAATGTCCGGGGCACCAAATGTCCGGCGGACCAAATGTCTCGGCCACCAAATGTCCCGGCCACCAAATGTCCGGACACCAAATGTCCGGGCACCAAATGTCCGGGCACCAAATGTCCGGGCACCAAATGTCCCGGGCACCAAATGTCCCGGCCACCAAATGTCCGGCCACCAAATGTCCAGGCACCAAATGTCCGGGCACCAAATGTCCGGCCACCAAATGTCCCGGCCACCAAATGTCCCGGGCACCAAATGTCCCGGGCACCAAATGTCCCGGGCACCAAATGTCCCGGGCACCAAAT
The DNA here is from genome assembly GCF_051989575.1 of Stigmatopora nigra. Lineage (NCBI taxonomy): Eukaryota > Metazoa > Chordata > Actinopteri > Syngnathiformes > Syngnathidae > Stigmatopora > Stigmatopora nigra. The sequence continues at coordinate 14,276,366 of NC_135513.1, forward strand.
GTCCCGGGCACCAAATGTCCCCGACACCAAATGTCCCGGCCACCAAATGTCCGGCCACCAAATGTCCGGCCACCAAATGTCCGGGCCACCAATCGCCACGGCGACGCGAATATGCAGAACGGAAGCAAATGGCTGATTGAATTCCATCTTCCCATCTAGTTGCTATTCAGCAGTCAATAAGGAATACAAGCAGAAATGATAGAAAGGGCGAGGGAGGACCCGCTGTCAGATCGCGCCAATGTCCCGGGACACCCCAACTCGGGGCTCATTGACTCAAAAATTTGCATGGCAAATTACCAGTCTCAACGCACATAGTTGAAGCGCTGCCAGAAAAGCCCAGGGATAAAACAGCCACACAAGTATCGCTACCTTTTTCAACACCACCATTTTTCCACGCTTGGAATTGACAGTCGGGTTTAACACGCCGATCCTTCTGCATATTCACGAACGCCGCGTGTTGAGGTACCTCGTTGTTGCCGCGTCGATTGCCAAGCGCGTCTTCGCGGCCTTAATTTGCCGGGATAAATTTTGAATGACCTCGCTCGGCGGCGTACCAGATGTCGACAAGCTGTTTAACACCCGCTAAATGAAGAGCCATCAACCGTAATTATTTTCATGTATGTTTTATGCAAAAAAAAGGGGAAAGTCACTGAGCCGTTTATTGAGCGATGGTTCGTTCGCAGGCCACATTAACGTCAACTTGGTTTTATGTGGCACGGACCATTTTTGATATAATATTTTGATTTCTTTTTGTATAAATGGATTAAATGAACTGGATTAAAGGGTCGGAATATTCAGGTTTTTATAGATTTAAAACAATGTTTATTTTAGCTTTTTTTAAATATATTTTTTTGATTTTGGTAAATCATTTTTGAACTAAAAACAGGAAAAATGGATTAAAAAATGACAATTATTGATTTAAAAGGGGGAAAAATCAGGGAAAATTTTTAATTTGATCCTAAAACAGAAAGTCAACTTGATTTTATGTAGGCTGGACCATTTTAGATATAATATTTAGATTTTTTTGTAATAAATGGATTAAAATAACTGGATTAAAAGCCCTTAAAATTCAATTTTTTATAGATCTAAAACAAAGTTTATTTGAGCTTTTTTTTTGGATTTTACAAAATGATTTTTGAACTAAAAACAGAAAAAATAGATTAAAAAATGACGATATTTGATTTAAAGAACTTGATTAAAAGCCCTGAATATTCATTTTTTATAAATCTAAAACAATGTGTATTTTAGCTTTTTTTAATACATTTCTAGATTTTACAAAATTATTTTTGAACTAAAAACACCCAAAAAATGCAATAAAAACTTTCAATTATTGATTTAAAAAGGCAAAAATCAGAAAATTTAATATACATCTATACTCTTCATTTTAATTTCATCCTAAAACATGAATTCAGCACTCATAATTTCCTTTCCCGGCCACAAAAAAATGATACGGCGGTCCAAATTTGGCCCCCGGGCCGCCACTTTGACACATTTAATCAAAGCAATTGGATTTCATAGACTTGGTTTCTAGCCCCGCCCCCTTGCCAACTAATTCATCAGATGGTAATCCATGCCCCGGCCCACCCGAGGCAGTTTAACGGGGACCGGTTTGCGGCTTTTCCTCGGCTTTGGTAATATCTTCCGTGTGGCTAATAAGCAGGCGTCTAATAGGCGCTTTACCTGCGAGGATTTGTCCAGACGTCGTCTCAAATGGGATGTTGTCTTATTCCAGACACCTGTCCACTCATTTGCCAGTTTTACCCAAGAGAGAAAGCCCCTCCCCCTTCCTTCTTTTGGAGGCGCTCATTTCCACGAAAGTTTCGAAGCGGAACGTGACAAAGACGTCAAAAGATGCCGACGTGGCTTTTGTTTTCATCCTCGGGCTTTTGCAGGTCTTTTGCTCTTAAGTTTGAAACAGCTGGAGGCGGCCATACTGTTTTTAAATGTGTCAGCGGTTTTGTAGTGGACGGAGGGCAAGAAAGGGTCGGGATTGGATGTTGTTATGCTAGAGAAATGACGGTAGACATTTTGTTAGGGTCTTGTTTTGTTAAGATTGTTCATAATTATAGTGGTACTTTGAGATAAGAGCTTAATTTGTTCCGGGACTGAGCTTGTATGTCGATTTTATTGTAACTCAAATGAATGTTTCCCATAGAAATGAACTAAAAACTAATTAATTCGTTCCAACCCTCTAAAAAAAACACCCAAAACAGGTTATTAGATTGGAAAAAATATTTTTATTTGTTCTAATTTGCCATGTTTTAATAAAGTAAAACATACATACCTCAAGATAAGAGCTTGATTCGTTCCAGGACTGAGCTCTTATGTCGATTTACTCGTAACTCAAATGAATGTTTCCCAATGAAAAGAACTAAAAATAAATGAATTTGTTCAAAAACTCTGAAAATCACAAAAAATAGGATATCAGATTGAAAAAATATTTTTATTTGTTCTAATTCGCCATGTATTAACAAAGTAAAACATACATACCTCAAGATAAGAGCTTGATTCGTTCCAGGACTGAGCTCTTATGTCGATTTACTCGTAACTCAAATGAATGTTTCCCAATGAAAAGAACTAAAAATAAATGAATTTGTTCAAAAACTCTGAAAAAAAAAACACCAAAAATAGGATATCAGATTGAAAAAATATTTTTATTTGTTCTAATTCGCCATGTATTAACAAAGTAGAACATTACCTCGAGATATGAGCTTAATGCGTTCCTGGACTGAGCTCGTATGTGTATTTGCTCATAACTCAAATGAATGTTTCCCATTGAAATGAACTAAAAATCTAAATAATTTGTTCCAACTCTCTAAAAAAAACACCCAAAACAGGTTATTAGATCGTAAACACATTTTTACAAGATAAAACATAACTAGTGGTAAGATAGTACTAAAATGTGATCAGTATGTACATACTTTGCCCCTTTTTTTCCGTTTATCTTTCATATGTACTATTAACGGATGCACTTTTTTATATGTATCCTATCTTATGCTGACCCCGCCCATCTGTCACATTTTTAAAGTCAATATGGCCCCTCCCGACCCAAAAGTTTGCCCACCCCTGAGCTAACAAACAAAAATGGCGATACTATTTTCCATCCCACCTTCTCACCTATCTTATGAAATCCCCCCCCCCCCCCCCTGACCAGTTTTTACCCTAACTAGCCTCCAGCCGGCCTTGTCATGTTCCTGTTAGATCCCCCTTCTTGCGGCACCACCCCTTAATAAACCCACCAGCGTAAATGTCACCGGTTTCCGCTTTCCCGTCAAAGGTCACCGTCAATAACGGCGTGGCGGCGCGTTTTTTTTTGCGAGCGTTGCCGTCCGTCCGTTTGACCACGAACGTCTGTCACCCGTCGGCAAGCTAATGAAGGCCATGGCCGACCTCATACATGTCAATGTGTTGACCGCACATTTTGCACTTAATTCGCAACAGTATTTATGTGGGATGGGACATTGATTTTCTGTTAAAAAAAGGAGTTTGAAATGCACATATTTTTGCTGCAAGTCAACTAAATCCATATTCAGTTTTTTATAGATCTATAACAATGTTTATTTGAGATTTTTTAATGTTTTTTTTAGATTTTACTAACTGATTTTTGAACTAAAAACTGAAAAAAATGATAAAAAAATGACAATTATTGATTTAAAAGGTAACATTAGATTTTTTATACATATTTTTAGATTTTACAAAATTATTTTTGAACTAAAAACACAAAAAATGGATTAAAAAATGACAATTATTGATTTAAAAGGTGGAAAATAAGGAAATTTAATCTACATCTATACTCCATTTAAATTTGATCCTAAAACCGAAAGTGGATTAAAAACAATGAAAAAATGATTAAAAACTGACAATTATTAATTTAAAAGACTAAAAAAATCAGGAAATTAAATATACATCTATACTCTCCATTTAAATTTGATCCTAAAACAGAAAGTGTATAAAAACACAGAAAAAATGATTAAAAATGCCAATTATTGATTTTTAAAGGGAAAAACTCTAAATTTTCTATTTAAAAGGGGATCTTAAAATGCACATATTTTTGCTCCAAGTCATCTAAACTCTCGCTCACCGAGTAATGAAGTTCAACTTTCCCCGCAGCGACGGCGAGGAGTACTCGGACAGCCTCGACGACGGGCCTCCGGGGACATGGCAACCAAGGAGAAAGGTGAGTTTGACTCGGCGTCTTGACGTCTTGACGTGGACGCCATATTACGCACGCGCATCCTCATTGAAGAGGGAAATCAAGTCGGCTGTCAATTTCTTAACATCTAGGAGCGTAACTTAGGTTTACAAATTAATCGTCTACGTTTTGCCAATTAAGGATACGGCGGGTTGCGAGATTAGAAGCGGAATGAGGGGCTTCGGTAAATATGATGGAAGGGAAGGGGGTGGGTTGAAAAGTTTGGAAAAGTAGATTGATGTTTTTATTGATAATCAAAAGGCTTGAGAGATGTATTTTTTATGTTTTTTAAATATTTTTAGTAAGAGAACCGGTGTGTTTTTGAGTAAAAAAAAGTTTATGTATAATGTGAAAGATTTTTTAAAATTATTTGTATTGAAAAGTAAATAATTATCTATTCATATTTGGGTTTTTAAATTTTTATTCAATGAGAAATTTTTGGAAAATTGACTCATTTTTGGGGGGAATTTATTTGATTAAAAAGCAAACAATTACCAAATCATATCTGATTTTTTTTAATAATTTAATTCAATAAGCAATTTCTGGAGAATCATCTTTTATTGGTTTTGTTTGAATTAGTTTGAGTGAAAAGCAAATAATTAGCAATTCATATCTACATTTTTCTAGAAGTAATTTCTGTAAAATCGGCTTTAATTGTTTTTTTTTTTATTAATTTAATTAAAAAGCAAACAATTACCAATTCACATCTGGATTTTTTACAAATTTAATTAAATAAGCCATTTCTATAAAATCAGCTTTCATTTTTTAATTGTATATGATTAAAACAATTAATAACCATTATTATTTCCTATATAGGATTGGATTGAATTGAACTGCAATAAGGGCAGCAGCAGTCTATTGCTGAAAGAGCTTTGGAGGGACTGCATATGCTAAAAAAGCAAAATATGAATTATCAATGCTATTTCATTTTGAAAAAATCTCACTAATCAGTCACAAAAACATAACAATATTATATATCTAATAAATAATCCGCTATTACTTAACTTTTGATAACCACCCTCTGTACAAGACTAACTACATCTAACAAAATCCACAAAATAGGCAAAAAAGTCAGTCATTGGCTCCAACAGATCGGACTTAAGTCCCGCCCCCGAGGCTGATTAACGACATGACTGTCATGGCGAGCTTTGCTCTTTAACGGTTCATCTCCCGTCGCCTTAGCGCGGCTTTTTTGCGTGATCAAACACGCCGCTGATGAAATCATACCTGACCGTCCCAGTGTGTGTCTTTGTGTGTCTTTGTGTGTATGTGTGAGGCGGTTAGGGGGGCGGCTTTGATGTCACTACAAACGATCTTGGCGCCCGGGAGATGTCACACACGGGCGCAAATGACGCGTCATAACGTAGAACCGGGAGACAGTTGATTGAACAAAAGGCGGCCTCCGCCGGTTCGCCGTCACGGCTAATATCGCTGAGCGACGACGTCGGCCGGGAAAGCGCTCAGGTGAATTATTCAGGCGGCGGGTGATTTGTCTTGTCGTGTTAAACCGAGAGCGCCCTGTGATCACGCTGTCGTCGGGTAGAAGCGCAACGTGTCCAACGTTTGTGTTAGATTACGCGCCGTGTCTTGACTGTTTGCACGTTTTTAGTTCGACAGGTGGCGGCTGATTGGGGACGCCGCCATGGTGGAGGTGGCGGATTCCGGAGGGGAGCGGCGTGATGACGACACCGGCGTGCAAGGTATTGGGAAAATCTGTTGGTAATGTCTTTAATTTGTGAAATTATTGTATATAATTAAATCTATTGATTGCATCATAGAGGGGAAATATTTATTCTCAATTTTTTAATTTGATTCATACAGAAAAAATTCTAGTATAAATTTGGTAGAAAGGACGTTTGGTAGAATGGACGTTTGGTAGAATGGACGTTTGGTAGAATGGACGTTTGGTAGAATGGACGTTTGGTAGAATGGACGTTTGGTAGAATGGACGTTTGGTAGAATGGACGTTTGGTAGAATGGACATTTGGTAGAATGGATGTTTGGTAGAAAGGACGTTTGGTAGAACGGACGTTTGGTAGAACGGACGTTTGGTAGAATGGACGTTTGGTAGAATGGACGTTTGGTAGAGCGGACGTTTGGTAGAGCGGACGTTTGGTAGAGCGGACGTTTGGTAGAACGGACGTTTGGTAGAATGGACGTTTGGTAGAACGGACGTTTGGTCGAACGGACGTTTGGTAGAACGGACGTTTGGTAGAACGGACGTTTGGTAGAATGGACGTTTTGGTAGAACTTTTTTTTTGGTAGTTATTTTATTCTGAAAGTCAAGTATCGTACTCACTTCCTCAGTTTTGACACGTGTTCACTAAAAACAAAATGAGTATATATTTTTTCAATATTAATAATAATTATTATTATTTTTGTACATGTCACTGTTTAATGAGACGAAAAAAGGGTAACAAAATCATTAAAATTCTCCTCACTCACCACAAAATATGTTTGTGTATCTTCTCAGACGACAAACACAGCACTCGAGGCCAGATGAGGAAAAAATGGCGTCTCAAAAAGTCTTCCCACCCCGCCTCCTCTTCCTCCCTACATCTTCGCATCCAATCTCTACAGCGGCGTGTAGACTCGCTACTTCACGCCAAAGAAGAGGCCACGCTTTCATCCCGAGAGCTTCAGCGCACCAACCAAAAAATGGCGGCGCAACTCGAATCCCTCGCTGAGAAAGTCAGCAGCGGCAAACAAATGGCACAGGTAACTTTCTTCCTTTAACTTTGGCACCTATCACATATTTATCAGTGAATTGCGCATGGACGATTGGTCTCCTTGTCTCGTTCCGATCAATTTTTTAACAGTAGCGCTGTCACTTCCATTTTACCTTTCTCCGAGCTCGCAAAAAAGTTACTTTTTGGCTTGAACTCCCACTGACCAATGACATTCTTTTAAATAGCATAGTAGATATAATATTTAGATTATTTTTTAAAAAAATGGATTTAAAGAACTGGATTAAAAGCCCTGAATATTAAATTTTTTCTAGATCTAAAACAATGTTTATTTTAGCTTTTTTATATATTATTTTAGATTTTACAAAATGATTTTTGAACTAAAAACTGAAAAAAATGGATTAAAAAATGACAATTATTGATTTAAAAAAGATAAATCAGGAAATATAATATACAGCTATAATCATTTTAATTTGATCCTAAAACATAAAGTCAACACTCATAATTTACTTTCTCGGGCCGCGGAAAATGATGCGGCGGCCCAAATTTAGCCCCCGGGCCGCCACTTTGACACCTTTGACCACCAAGACAGCGTGGATGTTAAACTCCACCCACATTGAGATGGGTCATGACATGCGTAACTCTTAAAATGGCTTAAATACTACTTTTCTGGGCTATTTTGAAAGAAAACATTAGTCTGACAGGCCTTCCAAATATCTTTGGCGTTTTCCAACATGGCCGCCAGAGGAAAGTACCTGATTAGGTGTCAGTACGTCTGCACGTCCAGGGCGCTCTGGCGCTACCGCCAGGCGGACTGGCGGTCACGGGTCGTAGTCCTGACCTTACACTGGCATACACAAATACGCAAACACGGGTTGAGTCAGGGAAGGCATTGTTGTCTTGTTTTCCTTCTCGTACTCTTGCAGTATTAATGTCGCCGCGCCACAAACCGGGTTTTCTTGCCCTCCCTCGCCTGGGAAGGGCGAGAGGCCGACCGACTTTGGGTCCTTTCCAGACGGTGGCGCGTAATTGGCTTAGGAAGTCTCGGCAAGGGGGCGTCATGTGAGGGAGAAACTCCGGGAATTCGGTTGCTTGGAATAGTGGCAATGCCCATCAAGGGTTTTTGGGAACATATTTTGGCCCTTTTTTTGTATATATACACACATATACACATATATACACATTTATACACATTTATACACATCTATACACATTTATACACATTTATACACATTTATACACATTTATACACATTTATACACATATATACCAGTACATACACATATCTACATATATATACATATGTATATACACATATAAACACACATATGCACACGTATACGCATGTATACACACATACACCCATACATACACATTTATACACATATATACACATATAAACACACATATACACACATATACACATGTATACACATTTTTACATATATATACACAAATGTATACACATATATACACCCATATACACATATCTACACATATATACACATGTACACAATATACACAAATATATACATATATATACACACATAAACACACATACACATGTATACACATACATATATATATACACACATATACACATATATACACATATACACACATACATATATACACACATATACTCATATATACACATATATACTCACATATACACATCTACACATATATACACATATACACGCATACATATATACACACATATACACACATATGCTCACATATACTCATATATACACATATACTCATATATACACATATATACTCACATATACACACATATACACATATATACACATATATACTCATATATACACACATAAATACACATATACACACAAACCCATATATACACATATATACATACATATATACTCATATATACACATCTATACACATCTACACATATATACACACATATACACATACATACTTATATATACACATCTATACACATATATACACATATATAAATGTAAAGTAAAAAGTGAAAACTTTTTTTAAAAAATCCTGCTTTCTCCAAATGAGATTGACTTTGAAGAATCGAATCGCTAAAGTTATTTAATGTGGAATAAGAAGCTTATAATAAAAAGAAGCACAGGTGACTGTTCCTGTCATGCATATCATCCACATATAAGATCATTTTCTTAAGCGTGAGGATTACTTTAGTGACGTTATTCGTGTTTTTACCTGCCTTATCTTTTTTTTAAGCGTGGAATGTCTTACCCTCCCCTTTCATGTAAAGTGTGCGGATTATCATTGGATTAAAGCCACCACTGACTGATCCCAAAAAAGGAAGAAAAAAAACTTGCCAGTATTAGTAGAATTTAAATAAAGGTCATTTTTACGAATCTAACTCCCAAAAACTTTGCATCTGAAACCATAGTACTTTTTTCAGATGTTTATTATTTATTGACACACCGAAAAAACATGCAAAATTCAAGAAAAAAAAAAAAATATATATATATATATATATATATATATATATATATATATATATATATATATATATATATATATATATATATATATATATATATATATATATATATATATCTCTCTGTCTCTATCTCTATCTCTATCTCTATCTCTAGATATAGATATAGATATAGATATATATATAGATATAGATATAGATATAGATATAGATATAGATATATATATATATATTTATATTTATATTTAACATTTTGCAGCATTAGCATTCCTACATTGAAGGTATTGGGGCAAGACAATGTATAGATGCACTAATTAATTTAGCATGCTAAGAACCAATAGCTGAAATATAATAATAATATATGTGAGTATTATATATGAGATTTTTTAAATAAAAAAAAGTGTTTTTGTTTAGTTTTTTGTTTATATATAAGTAAAAGTTTTACAACTCACTAATTGTGAGGAAAATAAAGATAAGTGTATGTTTTTTTGTGTAAAGCTTTATAGCTAGCAGCGTGTTTTAGATTCTCCACGAAATAAAGTTTTAACGATATTCATGAAAAATCAGGTTAGTAAAAAAATTGAATAATTTGCTTTCAAATAAGATGACAAACTTTTTAATGACATTCAACGTCTTTATTTCAGAACAAAAGTGGCACTTACTTAATATTCTAGACTTTCAAATGATAAGTTATGCATTACGGTTTTAAAATGTAATGTATTTTTAGGACTATAAGGCGCACCACATTTAAAGGCGCACCTCGATGAATGACACATTTTAATTATTTGTTCATATATAAAGCACACTATTTTATCTGTCTATTTTGGAGAAAATTTAAGACTTAAATGTGCCTTATAGTCGTGAAAATACGGTAATATACATTGTTGTTGTTTTATTTCAAAAACAAACATCGCATTTAAAAAAGTGATTTATGAGGACGCATTAGTGGTTAAATTGGGTCATTATTTTTTTCTATAAAATTACATATCAGCACCAATTAATCCAACAAAATATTTCCTACAAAAAAATGTTCAATCCCGCGTTTTGGTTCCATCTGTTTTCTGGCGCTGGCCATTTTTTTTTTCCAGCATTTGACAGCCAGTCTCGGACACGTGTCTATTTCTGCAATCCGTCCGCCCTTATTTCTCCCGCGACATGATTGACTGTCACTCCGGGCCACGTTTGTCACCACAGGGCCGCTGTCTTTTCCGCCTAATGGGGTGCCGGAGCATCACGCTCCCGTGTCAGTGTCACCAAAAAAAAACACCGGAAACCTAAAACAAGAAGGTTTCTATTAAAAGGTGTCAGCCGGCAAGCAGATATCAATAACTTGGGAGCGAACCTGGGGGATTGTGTGGTTTCAATTGCACATCTTCACGGATTGGGTGTCTTGTTAGGGCCATTAGGCCTTTATCATTTTCATTTGTTTGCGTAAATTTGCTTAAAAGCGTCCAAGTCGATGTTTAGCATCATCAATATGTTGCTAATGTCTTTTCGCGGCATGTTTTCGTTCTCCGGGAATTGGAAATTGAATTTTTTTTAGGGATTTTAGTGACATCTGCATGGCGGAGAGAAAATGTAAGAAGTACTGTTAGCCACAGATGCTAAAATATGATGTAATTTATGTTTAATGTTTTGGTAAGTGGACAAAATAGGTTTTTTTTCTTAAGGAATTGAAATTGGAATTCATTTTAATGAGTTTTTGGGCCATTTGCATTGCGCAAACAAACAAAAAAGTCATATTTTGGGTAAAACTCTGTTAGCCACGGATGCTAACTATTAGCGTTCAAACATAAATATATGTTTAATGTTTTTGTAACGTACAAAATACATTTTTCTTCCTAAGGAATTGAAATTGGCATTCAATTTTTATTAGTTTTTGAGCCACTTGCTTGAGGCAAGCAAACAAAATTTTCATTTTTGGGGTAAAATAGCATTAGCCGTGGATGCTACATATTGCTGTTCAAACATAAATATAATTTAATGTTTTAGAAAGTGGACAAAATTCATTTTTTTTCCTAAGAAATTGAAATTTACATTAATTTTTATGAGTTTTGTTGCAGTCTTCATTGGGCAAACAAACAAAAATGTCATTTTTGGGGTAAAATACCATTAGCCGCGGATGCTAACTATTACCGTTCAAACATAAAATGTACATTTAATGTTTTAGTAAGTGGACAAATTCCATTTTTTTCCCAAAAAAATCCAATTGACATTCATTTTAATGAGTTTTGGAGCCATCTACAATGCAGAAACAAAAACTAAATAGGTTTGGGGTAAAATCCCGTTAGCCAGGATGCTAAAATATGACCCATTTCATGTTTTAGTAACTTATTAGTTACATTTAACTCTAAAGTTTTGCCATTTTTTCCACCCTTCAGAAGCTGTCATCTGAGCTAGCGGGCGCTGAGCAACAAAAGAAGGTTCTGGAGATGGAAGTGGAACAGTGGAGGCAAAGCACTTTCCCCCGCCGTCTGGCCCATTGCTCGTGCCAGGCTTTGGAGGTGGAGGTCAAACAACTGCAGGCCAAAGTCAAGGTCGGTCAACCCGCAGGACACTTCATTAGGCACAGCTCATTCTATCTTGGGAAAAGATTTCTTCATTGGTTGCCGTCTAGTCAACACGGTCACTTTCTTCCATGGCTTCCATAAATTAAACTGAACAACAAAGTAGGGAACGTTAAAAGGACCGAAATCGGGTAAAAAAATTAATATTTGGATGTTTTTGGGTTGTGTTTTTAAGTAGAAACTCGATGGTTATACGTCAATGGCCGTGAAACATGATCACTTTTAATGGCATTAACTGAGATACCATAACAAGTAACAAAATAATCCATAAGTATGATGCTAAAATGGATTTACTATACGCAATTTGATTCATAATTTGATATTTTGTAGGCATACTATTGAAACTAAGTTCAATTCATTCAAGTTTATTCTCTGTATAAGTTCATTATTATACAAAAATCATGGTATTTCTAAATATATATATATTTTTTTTTTTTTATTCTAAGTATAAGTTCATTAGTATAAAAAATGATGGTATTTCTAAATATATATATATACATATATTTATTTTTTTATTCTTAATATAAGTCCATTAGTATAAAAAATGATAGTATTTCTAAATATATATTTTTGTACTTTTTTATATATATTTTTTCATTACTTTATTATCATTATTATATTATTTTTCTATGATCATGTTATATTTTTTATAATTCTAAATATGTATAAAATATATTCAATATTTTTAACCTAATTTTAGTGTTGCACAAAAAATGCTGTTATAACAAAACCCAAAAAATAACAAAAAAAATCAAGTTATTTTATTTTCCAGATTTTTTTGGATTCACCCTTTCATTTTGCTTATAATTTTCCGATATCTTAACTGAAATTGCTCTTTAATCCATCTCTTCCACATCACATGACCACATTCTCCAAACCAGTACACACTCATACTCCCATACAAAAATACACAACTGGGCCAATCCAACCATTCCCACACTGAATTAAAATTCCCATTTTCAAGCGACACCCTTTCTATCATCCACTTTGGAAGACGCACTTCCCTCTTAACCTCTTTTATCCCCCCCCCTACGACCCCCCCACCCCACCCCCTCTGCCACTGTACCTCTAATGAGGAGGCATGCTGCGCCTGACCTGTCATCAAGCGCGTCGCGAGACCAGCAACTCCCCCCACACGTTATCCTGCACGTTAGCTCAATGTTAACGCACACTCAAATGCACATGCTGGCAACGTATGCCTTACCCTCCTGTCTCCCTCCCCCCCCCAACCAGAGTACAAGTGCAGAGGTCACCAGGCAGGTGGCGGCTAACAAAGACCTTCGAGGACAAGTTCGTACCAAAGAAGAAAAACTACGAGAAGTCCAGGACAAGTTAGTCTATTCTTTCTTTTTCTTTGTCTCTCGGTATCAAATTCTGCCACCAAAACGATTCCCCTCAATCCGTAACTCCCCTCCATCGCTCCTATCTGCAGTGTTTGATTCCACCAAGTGGTAGGACATGGGTATTTACTACTTAGAAATACAAATATATAAATATAATGCTGAGAAATGGGTTAGATGAGTTTTTTATAGATTAAAGTGGGAATTTGTGGGAGTTTAGTATGATTCAAATGAGATAATTATGGGTGTTAGTTGCAATTTTTGGGGGCAGTTTTTGCCATGAGAGAAAAATAAAGAATATGTTTTATATATTTAAAGGTATTTGTAAAATAGGACTCAAAAATGGCATATGCTAATGCTAATATGCTAATATGATTTGATTTTTTTGGGGAGAAATATAGTCTAATAAAAACATAACATAATAAGGGGTGGCTTTCAGAGTGAAAAAAATAAAATTAAATAAAAAATATATATATACTTGAGTTTAAATGTATATACCAATTTATACTCAATTATATAAGTATATTTTCATTGAATTTTATTGTATTTTATTTTTTTTTAAAGTTTGAACACCAAATTTTGTTGTTTTTTATGAAAAAGTCGTGAAAATATGGTAATATTTGAAATAAATAGTACATTTAATTAGTGTTTAAATGTATTTTTAACATAATTATTTGTACAAAAATAATTATTACCTCTCAAAATTTAAATATATTACATTTCATCATCTGTTATTTACATTCTTAACAAATATGATAAATGTTCCCTTTCATTTTGCATAATAATTTAATTGACTTAAAATAAAATAATACTGTAGTGTAGTAGTAGTACTTAAGTAGTGTGTGTATATTTATATACATATATATGTCACATTAAGGGCTTCTTAATGATATGAAATTATGTTTTATTTTCAATATAGCTGTCAAAACATTAAGATTAATTGACCCAAAAAATAATTAAAAAAAACCCATATACGATTAAAATTGTATTGTTTAGTTTCAATTCACCATGTGATACATTATTATTTTTTTGTGGCTGTCAACGTTGCCGCCGCCGTCACACCCGAACGCGAGTGTCCGAAGGAATTAGCGGGTGGCCGCGTGGGCGTCCACTCAGCGTCTCACGTCGCGCCGCTCTTGTTTATGTGGGTAGCCGCCGCGTAGCGCCGATCAAAGCGGCGCTCCGATCGATGGCGTGCCGCAGGAGGCGGCGTTTTGGCCCGTGACACTCCAACCCACGCAACATCGCTCTTTGCCCGTCCGCCGCCAGCTCTAACCAGTTAGACGACACCCGATGGGCTTGCTACTTTTTAACGTTTCCCGTAAACAATCTTTGTCACCGGTTGTTTACATTTTTTGCATAGCAACAAAAAGCAGAAACCGCCGCTAACGAAATACAATTAACGAAATGCAAAGTTGTTAAACGCAAAAACTATTCCCAGACCGTCCTTTGCTAATCTAATTATTGTTTATATTGACAGGAATATTCGTTTGCTATTTGTTAGCTCGTCAGTCAACGTTTCCCACAGCATTTTATAAGCCTGGTGGGCCATCAGGCTAAAACGTTGTTACAAAAAATGCACATTTTAACTGCATTTGGTGATACAGTTGAAAGCAAAATTGTTTTATAATTTGAGTTTTCTGCCTGTTTATTATAAACCTGGTGGGCCATCAGGCTTAAACGACGCTATAAAAAAAATACACATTTTAATGGCATCTAGTGATATGGTTAAAAACGGCATGGTGATATAATTTTTGTTTTCTGCCAGTGTTTTATAAACCTGGCGGGCTGTCAGGCAAAAATATAGTGTTAAAATAAAATACACATTTTAACTGCATTTACTGATACAGTTGAAAGCATAAAAGTGATATAATTTTAGTTTTCTGCCTGTGTATTATAAACCTGGTGGTCCATCAGCCCAAAACATCTTTTAAAAAAAATAAAATACCCATTTTAACTGTATTTACTGATACAGTTGAAAGCGGAATGATACAATTTTAGTATTCTGCCATTGTATTATAAACCTGGTGGTCCATCAGCCAAAAACATCGTTTTAAAAAAAATACACATTTTAACTGCATTTACTGACAGTTAAAAGCAGAATTATATAATTTTAGTATTCTGCCATTGTATTATAAACCTGGTGGTCCATCAGCCAAAAACATCTTTTTAAAATAAAATACACATTTTAACTGCATTTACTGACACAGTTAAACGCAGAATTATATAATTTTAGTATTCTGCCATTGTATTATAAACCTGGTGGGCCATCAGCCAAAAACTTTAAAATGAAATACACATTTTAACTGCATCTAGAAAGCAAAATTGTTATATAATTTGAGTTTTCGGCCTGTTTATTATAAACCTGGCGGGCCATCATGCAAAAACAATGCTATAAAAAAACACACATTATAACTGCATTAAACCAAATTCCTTCTATTCTATTTATTCAAAACCTTTTCCAAGTCAATACATTTGTACTATCGAACCCGGAACCTTCCATTTACTTGACAATACAACTAACCACAAAACCCCCAACACCAAAAAATCCCTCAAACATCGACCAATATCTCTCCAAGTTCCTTTTATCTTCACCCGTCCATAATTAACGCCCAAAAAATCACAGCGTCCAATCACAGACGGACCCTAACCTCAGATACTAACACCATCTCTCCAAAAAAAAACGCATTTGTACCCCAGTACACAGTCGGACCCCGCTTCCCAGAATGAAAGCCCGAGTCTAGACACTTCTAAAATATACATTTCGTGTACAGGGACCGGCGCCGCTTCGACCCAGTAAAAAAAAAACGAAAAAAATCAAGAATTTCAAAGTACACCGCCATGTCCTCCGTCAATATCCGGCTTGGCGGTGTTGCTTTATTTATGAAGATGGCGCTTTCATCTCGGAACGGCGTTGTCTATCAGCCACAGTGGAGTGTCCGTTACGTTTCTTAACGGTGTTGCCCGTTGTTATCATTACAATACGAGCATGTTTGATGAACAATATTGCCGCAACAAGCGTCAGAACAAAGGGAACAAACGTGGTTAGTGATCAGAGCGGTAGTTTTCTCGCTAACGCTCATAAATACAGATCACACGCCGGAGACAAGCGCCGCGCGTACATCCCTCATTCTTTTTCATTGGCTATTCTTTTTGGGCCTGCGAGAAGGGCACATCTAAAATAAATGTTGTCCGTCTAATTGCCATTAGCGTCCGGGTAGTGAGGGGTCTACAGGGGGTCCTCCTTCATGTGTAAGTCAACACTAGAACGTCCGTCAACTGAAAGCTTCAATATGGCGTTTTTTTATTAATGGGGTAATCTGAGGGGAGTTTTGGCGACATTTACTTGGTTTGTTTGTTTTGTGGTTGATAGTAAAGTGTGTTGTAGGATAGGTTGTTGTTTTTGGGGGGGTATGCTGTTATGGGGTTTGGGGAAGGACAAGAAAAATGTTGTGTTTACTTTGAAATTTTGACAGGCAGATGTCATGGAGAATTTTAGTTAGGGTTGAGATTTTTGGGGGATTTTTTTTTTATGAAAGTTTGTTTGGTGGGATAACAGTAAATGGTGCCGTATTCTGGTAATTGGTTATAGTGGTATTAGTGGTGGTGGTAGTATTAGTGGTGGCAGTATTGGTGGTGGTGGTAGTAGTAGTAGTGGTGGTAATAGTAGTGTTAGTGGTAATAGTAGTAGTGGTGATAGTGGAAATAGTAGTAGTAGTAGTGATAGTGGTAATAGTAGTAGTAGTGATAGTGGTAATAGTACTAGTAGTGATAGTGGTAATAGTAGTAGTATTAGTGGTAATAGTAGTAGTATTAGTGGTAATAGTAGTAGTATTAGTGGTAATAGTAGTAGTATTAGTGGTAATAGTAGTAGTATTAGTATTAGTGGTAGTAGTAGTAGTAGTAGTATTAGTGGTAATAGTAGTAGTATTAGTATTAGTGGTAGTAGTAGTAGTAGTAGTATTAGTGGTAATAGTAGTAGTATTAGTATTATTGGTAGTACTGGAAGTAGTAGTATTAGTATTATTGGTAGTACTTGAAGTAGTAGTATTAGTATTAATGGTAGTACTGGTAGTAGTAGTATTAATGGCAGTACTGGTAGTAGTACTAGTATTAATGGTAGTACTGGTAGTAGTAGTATTAGTATTAATGGCAGTACTGGTAGTAGTAGTATTAGTAGTAATGGTAGTAGTAGTATTAGTAGTAATGGTAGTACTGGTATTATTAGTATTGGTGGTGCTACTGCTCGTAGTAGTATTAGTGGCAGTACTGGTAGTAGTAGAGTTGGTGATAGTAGTAAACACTAGGTGATACACCCACATTAGACAGACACATCCACCCAAAAGGTGACCGTTTCCCATTGAGTCATCCGCCTTCTGCCGGAATACCACAAGGCCCAAAACCAAACGCGCCACTCGAGACGGCTAATTGAAAGGAGAAGGCGGCATCCCAAATTCAACAGCCGTCGCAGAGGCGTCTGAAGGGGGGGGGGGGGGTTATTGTAGGCAAACAAGTATTTTCTGTCATGGGCGTTAAGACCGCCCGTCGATGAGTCCTTGCGCGTTTGACTGCCGCGGCTGTGATCGTAATTTAAACATTTACATTCATTGATTAGCGGCTGCCAAGCCGTGTCGCTGCCGATTCAAAATGCCGTTTGTCAAGGGGAAGTGGCGCGGGGACGGGGGGGTCTTTTACGCCGTCACCCTTCCTGTTCCTCGACACTGCGCTTGATTTAATATGAGTCTGTTGGGAGGCATCTTTAATTCAACACCTCTACGTAGCGGCGTATTTAGTTGTCATAATGAGCTGTCACGCACGCCGCCATACGCGGGGACTCGTGGCTGCCAGCCTCTTTTGCTGCTGCGTCTTTGTCTCCGCTGTCAAGGTTAGAATGTTTTGGGGTTCTTTTACCACCCCCCCCCCCCCAAACATTTACACTGTGTGTCATGAATATTCATTATCGTCATCATAGTAGTAGGAGTGGTTGTAGTAGTAGCAGAGGTAGTAGTAGTAGCAGAGGTAGTAGTAGTAGCAGAGGTAGTAGCAGTAGTAGCAGAGGTAGTAGTAGTAGTAGTAGCAGAGGTAGTAAGAGTTGTAGTAGTAGTAGCTGAAGTAGTAAGAGTTGTAGTAGTAGTAGTAGAGGTAGGAAAAGTAGTAGTAGTAGTAGTAGTAGTAGCTGAGGTAGTAAGAGTTGTAGTAGTAGTAGCAGAGGTAGGAAAAGTAGTAGTAGTAGTAGTAGTAGCAGCAGAGGTAGTAAGAGTTGTAGCAGTAGTGTTAGTAGTAGTATTAGTGGTAGTAGTATTAGTAGTGGTAGTAGTAGTAGTATTAGTGGTAGTAGTATTAGTGGCAGTAGTAGTGGTATTAGTGGTCGTAGTAGAAGTATTAGTGGTAGTAGTAGAAGTATTAGTGGTAGTCGTGGTAGTGCTAATAGTAGTAGTTGTAGTGGTAGTAGTAGTATCAGTGGTACTCGTATTATTGATGGTAGTAGTAGTAGTAGTAGTATTAGTGATAGTAGTGGTAGTGCTAGTAGTAGTAGTAGTAGTAGTATTAGTGATAGTAGTGGTAGTGCTAGCAGTAGTATTAGTGATATTAGTGGTAGTGCTAGTTGTAGTAGTGGTGATAGTAGTGGTAGTGCTAGTAGTAGTAGTGGTGATACTAGTGGTTGTAGTAGTAGTGGTGATAGTAGTGGTTGTAGTAGTAGTGGTTGTTGTGGTTGTAATAGTAGTAGTAGTAGTAAATTGAAAAAGAACTAGTTTGTTCTATTTATTTTTCTTACTTATTCTGTGCGTTTAACTTCCCTTTTGTGACATTTGTGCAGAGCGAGCCAAGGCGAGCGGGACGTTAGCGCCAAGCGGCAGCTGCTGGACGACATGAAGACCAGGCTCAAATTGGCACTGGAGTCAGAGAAAAGTTACCGCGGACAGCTGGAGGATCTGGAAAAGAAGGTATACCCGCCCGCCTGTACGCCTTCACGCCCACCTTACCAACGCTCAAATGGCACGTAGAGGAATCAAAGGATTTTGCCGTCCTTTGATCAAATCTGCCTTTGAGATGAACCGCATTTGTTTTCTGGTCAGCATTGACCGTCAGGTCATGTCTTCTAATAGTGAATGTCAAATTATCACAAAAGTCTGAAAATGGTCTTTAACCACGACTAAATATTTGGCATAATGGCCGTTGTCAAGGTCTGGCTTGCAGTCAAATCGGTCATTTGAACGCCGTTTGAACGCCGTCCACCATTTTTGCCCTCCCAGGTTAAGTGTTTATCAGATGAAGCTTCTAATAGAAAGGCCTTCATCGAGTCTCTGAAGCGGAGATTGAACGTGGCAACCGACGAGAAGAACCGGCACGAAGCGTCCTGTACTCGACTCAAGGATGAACTGGAAAAAAAGGTTGGGGATGTTTTGATTTTGGTTTAAAGTCCTGATTTTGTTTTGGGGTTGTTTTTGTGTGCCTGTTTTGTACATTAAAATTGTGTATGTATATGTACATGAACATGGATATGGATACACATATATACACATGTATACACATGTATACACATGGATACACAATACATACACAATATATTCACATATATACACATACACATATTTACACATATATACACTTATATACACATATATACACACATACACATATATACAGATACATACACATTTGTACACATGTATACACATGTATACACATGGATACACAATACATACACAATATATTCACATATATACACATACACATATTTACACATATATACACTTATATACACATATACACACATATACACATATACAGATACATACACATTTATACACATATATACATATATATACACATATATACACAAATATACACAATATATACACAAATATAAACATATATACACATATATACACAAATATACACAATATATACACACATATAAACATATATACATATATGCACTTATATACACATGTATACACATATATATACATATATGCATATATATATACACATATATGCACATATATACACATATACACACATATACACATATATACCCATATATGCACATATATACACATATATACACATATACACACATATATACAGATACATACACATTTATACACATATATACATATATGTACACATTTATAAAAAAAATTACACAAATATACACAATATATACACAAATATAAACATATATAAACATATATAAACATATATACACATATATACACAATATATACACAATATATACACATATATACACATATATGCACATATATGCACATATATTCACGTGTATACTCATGTATACACATACAAACACATACACATATACGTACACATATACATACACACGCATACATTCACATATGCATACACCGACGAAACACCATGCGTATTGTTTGGCCGATTTCAATCCTTCCTTTTTTTTCTTCCCCTGGCTGACCATCTATTCTCCCGTACACAGGAGCATCGCATCGAAGCCCTCCAGGCCCGCGTGGGAGCCGGCGAGCGCGCTTCGGCCGCTCTGGAGCAGAGCGCCGCCGAGGAAACGGAGCGGCTGACCCGACAGCACTCCCGAGCGTTGGATGGCCTTCAGAGGCGGCTCGGGCAGGCCTCTTCCCAGCTGGAGCAGCTTCACTCCCTCATCAAGGTACTCGGTCCCAATAGGTCACCTTTGATCGAAAACCAGGGAAGACCAATCGGCTATTTCGCCAACCCAAATCAACAAATTCCAAGATGGGTGTCATTATGCATGTTTTTCATGGTTAGACAGAGATAAAGGTCACGTAGGCCGGACTATTTTAGATATAATATTTACCTTATTTTCACGACTATAAGGCGCACTGCTTTATAACCACACCCCCAATGAATGACATTTTTTCCATATATAAGGCGCACTGTATTATAAGGCGCAATGTATTATAAGGTGCACTGTCAATTTTGGAGAAAATATAAGACTTTTAAGTGCGCCTTATAGTAGTGAAAATACGGTAATTGCTATTGACTTCCAGGTATGAAGCACTCACTCACTACTTTACAGTCACCTCTAGAGCCAGCCATTGTTGATGTTTTGGATTTTTTTGTGTAAAATCTTGCAGTGGGGGAGGAGCTATATCATGGAAGATTTTGTATACTAACATGCATATTTAACAGTATTGTTTCAGTTCAGGCGTTTGTGTTTTTTTAATATCCGACAGTGGTAGTTTTTGGTTTTTGGCTGTTTTTTCCATATATAAGGCGCACTGGATTATAAGGCGCACTGGATTATAAGGCGCACTGTCTATTTTGGAGAAAATTTAAGACTTTTAAGTGCGCCTTATAGTCATGAAAATACGTTAGTTTTAAAAAAAAAAGAACCATTTTGTTCTTTTTAAATCTACTAAGAAATAAAACACAAGAATAAGGGACACCATAAAAAAACCTACGTTTTAAATTAAACCACCAAAACATCACAACCTCCAAATCCTTAAACCCGAACCCAAATCCAAAAACAAGGTACAAAAAACCCAACTCTATTTCAACCCCAATCCGACTCTTAATCAATAACAAGGACAACAGTGCAAAACTTACAGCCTCTATAAAAAGGACAATAATGTAAAACTTACTGCACACAGGCGACTTACATATATTTTTTAAACAGTTTTAACCACCCTAAGGCAAGTGCAAGGGCCAAAAGGGTCTTCTGGCCCATAGTACACATAAAAAAAAAAAAAAATCCTGCATACACATTGGTTAACAACAGGCTCATAAAGACAGCCAGACAACAAACATACACACACAACCACACACACTCGCACAATCCCCTCCAGTTGTGATCGATACACGACAAGAGTAAATCTCCTCCGGACGTAAGGCAACCCAATCAAAGGGGGCTGGTGGTTCTTATAGGGGGGATCACAAGAGCCAGGGGCAGACAAACAATCATGTGAAATCCTCAACACAACAACAACAACGATACTAAAGCTAAGCCCCGCCCTAACTAACCCCGCCCAGCCCGAGGTGATGGGAAATTGGAGGGAAGGTGGAAAGTCAACATCGAGCGGATATCGATACGTCTTGAGCTTCCGTGAGTTTAAATTGTGCTTCTTTTGTTGGGGAAAGATATAAGTGTGTCAAATGGAGACGTCGTGTTGGGGATCAATCACCCCCGGTGTGATGCTGTTGACGGGGATAGGCGTCTTTTGGATTGTAAATGGGTGGGATTTTGCAGTTTAAAAAGATTTGGGTGTTTAAGATTTTGGCTGGTGAAAGTACGTGTGTCAAAGTGAGGGGCGGGGGCTGACGGATCATTTTGTGTGGTCCGGGAAAGTAAATTATGAGTGCTGAGTTTCTGTTTTAGGGTGTAATTTAAATGAAGAGTATAGATGTATATTAAGTTTCCTGATTTTTAGCCCCTTTTAAATCAATAATTGCAGATTTTTATCATTTTTTTCTGTGTTTTTAGTTAAAAAAATATTTTGTAAAATCTAAAAATATATTTAAAAAATGCTAAAATAAACATTGTTTTCGATCTATAAAAAACTTAATATTCAAGGCTTTAAATCCAGTTCTTTAAATTAATAATTGTATCTTTTTAAACAATTTTTCTGTGTTTTTAGTTCAAAAATAATTTCGTAAAATCTAAAAAATATATTAAAACAAACCTAAAATAAACATTGTTTTACATATGTAAAAAACTGAATATTCAGGGCTTTAAATCCAGTTCTTTAAATTAATAATTGTATTTTTTTTAAACAATTTTTCTGTGTTTTTAGTTCAAAAATATTTTCGTAAAATCTAAAAAATATATTAAAAAAAACCTAAAATAAACATTGTTTTACATCTATAAAAACTGAATATTCAGGGCTTTTAATGAATAATTGTATTTTTTTTAATCATTTTTTGTGTTTTTAGTTCAAAAATCTTTTCGTAAAATCCAAAAATATATTAAAAAAAACTAAAATAAACATCGTTTTACATCTACAAAAAAACTGAATATTCCGGCCTTTAATCCAGTTCATTTAATCCATTTATTAAAAAAAAAATCCAAATATTATATCTAAAATAGTCCAAGTTGACATTTAAAGCTGCCCACAAACTAACCCTAGTCTGACACCCCTAATATAACCCCTTAATTCATTGAGTTCCAACTACGGCTTATATGCGAGAGAAAAAACATTATATCCCATTCCAAACCTCACTATCATCCAACACCTAAAAAAATGCACACCTAAAAAAAAAAAACCCTTCCATTTTCTTCCCCACCATCCGTCACCCCTCCACAAGTTTTTGTTTATTTGTTTACCCACGCCGTCCGTCCCCGGCCCGCCTCGCCTCGCCCCGTCTATTCCGAGGTCAGTTCTCCGGCAGTCTTGCATGGGGAACGATCCGGAAGATGATTGCCTCGATCAATAAGACCAAAATGAAACAAAAGGGATTTTGCTTTATTGAGCGGTTGGCGTACAGTGGCGGTGGTTTTTTAACGTTTAATTGTCTCTCTGTATTTAGCGCGCCCATTTAGCGCCCCGACACTGCGCGCCGTCCCGGGGTTCGACACTCGCCTCGCCTCAGCCGGCCGCCCGGGCGCCATTTTCCGCCAGACTCTGGCTGGTTGAATTATTAAGCGTGTTATGCTACCCCGTTGTGCCGCGAGACCTTCGGAAAGCAAATAAATAAATGAATGACCGTATCTTTGGCGGAACCCCGCCTCCCCCCGCCCCCCTCGCCCCCCTCCTACGCCGCCTCTGATGAATGATTCGCCGTCTGTGGAGATTTTAGCCAAAACCGGAGGTGCATTCCATATCAAAGCCGTGGCTTTTCAATGGACGGCGCAACTCGCCCTGGAGGGGCACGAACGGCTAAAAAAAAACAGAGTGCGTCAAACTCAATATTCCTGAGTTAAACTCGAGCGTACGCTTGATCAATTTCATTTTTTCGCCCAAAGGAGGCGTGGCCGTCCCTGGCGTTCATTCTTTTCGTGACTGGACGAAATATACTTGGATAGTTAACAGTACTTGGATATTTAACAGTACTTGGATATTTAACAGTACTTGTATATTAGTACTTAGATATTAGTACTTAGATATTAGTACTTAGATATTAAACAGTACTCAGATATTAGTACTTGGATATTAAACAGCACTCAGATATTAGTACTTAGATATTAGTACTTAGATATTAGTACTTAGACAGTAGTACTTAGATATTAGTACTTACATATTAGTACTTAGATAGTAGTACTTAAATATTAGTACTTAGATATTAGTACTTAGATATTAGTACTTAAATATTAGTACTTAGATATTAGTACTTAGATATTAGTACTTAGATATTAAACTGTACTTTGATATTAGTACTTAGATATTAAACTGTACTTTGATATTAGTACTTAGATATTAAACTGTACTTTGATATTAGTACTTAGATATTAGTACTTAGATATTAAACTGTACTTTGATATTAGTACTTAGATATTAGTACTTAGATATTAAACAGTACTTATGTATTAGTACTTAGATATTAAACAGTACTTAGGTATTAGTACTTAGATAATACTTAGATATTAGTACTTAGATAGTACTTAGATATTAGTACTTTTTATATTATATTATATTTTTTATATTAAAAAGTACTTAGATTTTAAACAGTACTTAGATGTTAAACAGTACTTAGATATTAAACAGTACTTAGATATTAAACAGTACTTAGAAATTAGACAGTACTTAGATATTAGACAGTACTTGGATATTAAACAGTACTTAGATATGAAAAAAAGTACTTAGATATTAAACAGTACTTAGATATGAAAAAAGTACTTGGATATTAAACAGTACTTCTATTGCGTAGGCCATGGCTGCCGAGTTGCTGACGGACTTGCGGGAGGTCAAGCGCCAGCTGGCCAAGAAGAGGAGGCTAAGGCGGAGTGCTATGGCGGCGAGAGGCGGACCCTCGGCCAAATCCATCGGCAAAGCCAAATCCGTCGCCGCCTCCATCCTCAACATGTCCGAGAACGATCTGGCTGACATCATGGACTCGGACCAGGTGAGGCCACCTGTGTGGAGCTTGGAATTTGATATTTGTCAGATTTTATTCTATTTACTTTGTACTTTATACTTTTTACTTGAATGATAAGTGATGAGTATGTTAATACTTTAATCTTTTTTTTCTGTTTATGTTTCATATGTACTATTAACGGATGCACTTTTTTATACGTATCATATCTTGTCCTGACCCCGCCCATCTGTCAAATTTTTAAAGTCAATATGGCCCCCGACATCCCTCGTCGTCAATGGCAACCCCGTTGACAAACCCTGCCCTATTCCCACCCCCATCGATTCCTTCCCGCGGCCGTTTTTCCGCAATAAAACTCCAGAAAAGTTTCAACGACATTCATTGGTCTTCATGGCTAATAAAAATCAAAGATCTAAAGCCCCGGCTGTTGAGATGGAAACGCTAAAGATCAATACTGCTAGCGCACCTATAGCAAACGCGTGCCCTCGTCTCCCACTCGTGGATCTCGCCGCTTGTGTCCATTTCGCATACGGCAGCAAAAGATCGGCCAGGGTTGAACGGCTGCAGGCCTTTTTTTTTTTTTTTTTACTCGCCACGCATTGTTCTGCATGTAGATCACCCTTGACACTATTTGTGTTTGAAGACCACCCCCCTTTTGTCTCGCTTCTGATGAGCAACAGCTACTAATTAGCCACGCGCTAAAATTAGCCTGATCTGGGGTGTTAGCGTTAAAAAAAATGGCACCTGTTGTTTCGGGATTAAAGATAAATATTCGCTTCATTTACCGCAATTGTTAAACTTGATGGTAGGTTGGGTTCGTGTGTCGTGGGATTTTGGAACATTGGGCATATATTAGGGGCGTGTCCTTGAGAAGAAATCGGTTAAAAATAAATAAATTAAAAAATCGGATTTTTGAATGAAAACAAACTATCCTGGTTATGACATCACAACCAGAATTGATGCTAATTTCTAGATTTTTAGTGCTATGCTAGTTTAGCTATCAGAATGACATACTAATATCATGAGAAAAAAATTCTAAAAAAATCAGATTTTTAAATGTAAACAAACTATTCTGGTTGTGACATCACAACCAGAATTGATGCTAATTACTAGCTTTTTAGCGCTATGCTAGCTTAGCTACCAGAATGACGTACTAATAACATGAGAAAACTAGTTGATAGCATGCTAGCTAAAAATCAGCTTATTCCATCTATGAAAATGATAGATTTTTTTGGTGGGCGGGGCCAACAAAAACCCGAGAAAAAAAAGTAATACTAAAAATCTCATTTTAAATATTGAATCCTTCCCTAAAAGTATACTTTCCTTTCATTTTAAAGTTATTTCATAGCAACTTTAAGTCATTTTTTGGCGTGTTTTATGACGTCATTTGAAACATTATAATATAATAAATTATCGTAAAGTAATTAGCGATACTATCTGCCCAATCAAAGTAGTTTTTTACTTTAAAATACTCAGGCTTACAGGCTCTAGGCTTACCCGGTTTTTGATTTTAAGGTTGTTTTTTTCTTAAACCCACACAAAAACTGTCTTTCTCCAATGACAGTGCCAGACTTGTGGCTTCATTTTGGAACATTAGCACCTGGATTTTAGCTACCCGACTCTTGACTTGGTGGTTTTACTCCAAACGTGGGTAAACATCAACTGGCGTCCGTCCAGTCTCGGGGGACAACCCCTCAAGGTCCACGTTTGGATAAATAGTAGCGCCCAGTTTCTTTAGCTTTCTGTTATTTATCTTTCTAATAGTGCATCATATGTCCGTTTATTTATTTTATTTTTTTCACAGGGGACAGAGGCTCTTTCAGATTTGCGCCAAGATCAGGAATGGTTGGACTATCTACACCAAATCTTACAGCAGAAGGTAAGCTTTGTTTACCCGCATTTCCGTGATGTCTCATTTTAACCGCGGGGGATCTGGGATGGTAATTGAAGTCGTTTTTACGTTCACTTTCCAGAGTATTGTCAGAGGGTGTTTGTGTATTTCAGTGGATTTCATTGGACTTGTGTTATTGGTTGTGTAGTAGGCGGGGTTAGATGTACAAATTGTTTTGTACTGTAGTAAACTGGAGAGTGGAGAATTCAGCCTAAGCAGTCTAATTCAAAGAATCGAAGCATTTGTTTAAATCATGTTTTCCTATCGTGACTCATCATAGGCAAAATGAGTCAGTATAGGCGAGTCTGCAAAATGAGTCGGTATTGCAGAATCTGCAAAATGAGTCGGTATAAGTGAATCCGCAAAAAGAGTCGGTATAGTTGTATCCGCAAAATGAGTCGGTATAGGCGAATCCTACAAAAATGAGTCGGTATAGGCAAATCCGCAAAATATATTTAGAAAAATTGGGGGCGTGTCCTCAAGAAATTGGGTAAAAAAAAATCATTCAAAAAGATTGGATTTTTAAATGTAAATAAACTATTCTGGTAATCCTACAAAATGACTCGGTCGGTATAGGTGAATCCGCAAAATGAGTCAGTATACGCTAATCCGCAAAATGAGTCGGTTTAGGCGAATCCACAAAATGAGTCGGTATAGGCAAATCCGCATAATGATTCAGTATAAGTGAATCCGCAAAATGAGTCGGTATAGGCGAATCTGCAAAATGAGTCGGTATATAGGCAAATCCCCAAAATGAGTGGTTATAAACGAATCCGCAAAATGAGTCGGTACAGGCGAATCCCCAAAATGACTCTAACTCGACTCACTAAAAAACAAACCTTCGCCACGCCTCTCATTCTTCAATAACAACCAATGACTGCACTTATGTCAAAAAAAAAACATCGCAAAATACCAAACACCACCCGACCCCCACCTCCAAACTCCGCCACCCAAACCTCCCCATCACAACCCTCACCCCCAACGCTCCCTCTCTCCAACCCACACCAAACCCAACATCATCAAGTCACTACCCCCCATCTCAACCCCCCCCCCCCCCCACCCCCCCATTTAAATGTAAAAACACCACCAAATAATTTTCCAATTTTCCCCTTGGAGGCATAACCATATCTTCCCTTACAAATAAATAAATAACACAAAACAATATCCCACTAGTCCACCAGTGCTTTCTGTCAACGTCTGCTCACTGTGATGTACGCACGCGGTGGCGTACTCGCGTTGATGTCAGCGCACCGCCGCGGGCACTGATGCGTCGCCTCCGCACCACGACACACAGTTCTCTTGTTCCCCAGATCTTCTTCTGACCTTTCCACCTTTCTCATCCCCCTCCCACACAAACCCACACACACATATCCGCACATACACACTATGAACTTGAATCCATGTTTTTCCCTTCTAGCTGGACAGCTTTCAGTCCCTCTTCTCTGTCTATCTCTGCCGTCCTGCCCTGTCCCACATTTCTCTCTCTCTCTCTGTCTTTGGCTCAGACCCCGAGGCAGCTTGTTAGTGGGGAACTAAATATTGATTTGGCGGGTCTGTCGATGCCGGGAGAATGAGCTAGCGTCCACCAGAGACCTCGGCACCGGCAGCCTGCTATCGACGTTTTCCGTGGGCAGAACAGGGGTGAAAAGGAGGGGTGGCCAAGAGGAAGACGAGGGGGGAGGGCGGCGGGATTGTGAGGAAGAGAAGAGCCGAGTATGACAAGTCTGAGACTTGCCCCCCGGGTCCCCACGGGGATGGCTGGGACCCGTGCCGTCACCCCGCGACCCCCTCCTGGACTTTTTCTATCTGCTTTCAAGTCCGTCTTGTTCTGTTTTTTATTTATTTTTAGTTTTTTTTACTTGATTTGTTTGGAGAGTTAGCTTATCTGTCTTGGTTTTTCGTCCAATGGCAGCTATGTTGTGGTGGTTAGCTTATTTTTTTGTTTTGTTTTGTTAAGCACATTATTTTTTGTAGTACTACTTTTTGTAGTAGTCTTTTTTTTTTGCGGTGTAGGATTTGGACTTTTTGGCGTCCGATACAGTAATTTCCGTGTTCTTCTTTTTTAGAATCTAATGATAGTAACATGTGTAGTAAATATTTTTTTTTTAATTTTATCTCTGATTTGATTTTTTTTTTACTGAATTTGATACTTTCAGTCCAGTAAAAATCATAATGTAACCATTAAATGACAAATCATATTTCTAATAAAGTGAGTTCTGCTGGTACTGCCTCCAAAAAAAACTGTTGACTGTATCATAACAATAAGAGCATTCAATTCAAATACAGAAGTTTTTTTTAGGAGGTGGTACTAGCAGAACTCACTTAAATAGAAATATGTTTATTTATTTAATGGTTTGGTTATTTTAACTGGACTGAAAGTATCAAATCTAGTAAAAAAGAAAAATCAAATCAGGTCTAACTTTAATAGAAGTATCATTAGTCATTTAATGGTTATATTATTATTTTTACTGGCCTAAAAATATCAAATCCAGTAAAAAAAAAATTACTCAGTTATATTTTATCCTTCATTTTAAACATCTGTGACAATTCCTTTCCAACCCTACTTTTCCTAATTATTTGTTAATTAATAATTTTAAATTATTGCATGTCTTTATCATAAATTTCCAAAAAAAAACTTCATTTCATGTTATTTAATTCACAAAAAACAAGCTCCTCAAGTACCTACTACCTACATAACCACCAATTATTTAATCTCTATCATTTCAGGTCATTTTTTCTCGTTTTAATACTTCATATCCCCCAATAAAAGGGCAGTAAAGACCTCTTGTAAAACACAGTTCCCAAAAAAATATATATATAGTCAGGCAGTCATCTCCCATCTGCGTCTTCTTCTTCTCCTCCTTCCCCGTCATTGCTTATGAAAAGCTCAGCGAGCAGAACATGGTTGAAGTCAACTCTCCCACCGCCGCCGCCTGTCACCGTCACCGTGACACTAATAGCACTCTTGGCCTAATGGTGATATCATTCCTTTCTACGCCACGCTTCCCCAAATAAGAAGACAGCCAGGAAGAGTACCAGAGACGGACGCTGTCCTTTTAACTGGCTGGGCTGTCACCCGAGCGAGACGAGGACACAGGCGTCTTCCGCTTGTCACGGGTACAGTCTAATAGAGCTGCCGCTGGGACGTTGCTTTATTATCTCTGTGGCCCTGTCGATAGTCCGAGCATCACTCACTTGGTCACAGTGTATGTGTATGTGTGGATGGGTGTGCGTGTGTGGATGGGTGTGCGGGTATGTTAGTAACAGTCAGGGCCATTGTTCTCTGTGGCTGTCATGTTCAGCCACATGTCAACTTAACAAGAGAAGCAAATGGTCAGTGGTAGCAGCATAGATGGGTGGAAGAGTGGGCGGGGCAGGTTAGATTTGGCTTGTTTGGTGAAGTTTTTGTTGTTTTTTGAAAAATATGATTGTTGTTTTTAAGTTAGAGTGGATGGGGGAGTTTGGTTGTTAGAATGATTTTGGTTGTTTTTTTTAAGGGAAATGACATGTTTTGTTGTTTTGTTGTCATTGTTTTGGAGATGTTTGTGTCTAATTTGGGTTGTTTTTTGTTGTTTTAAAAAAAATATGATTGATGTTTTTAAGTTAGTTAGAGTGAATGGGTTTTGATTCGGTTTTTAGATTGATTATGGTTGTTTTTTTAAGGGAAATTAGATGTCTGTTGATTTTGTTATTGTTTTTGGAAATGTTTGTGTCTGAATTGGGGGTGTCAGGTGGGCGGGGCATGTCAAAATTTTGGTTGTTTGGTGAAGCAGTTTTTGTTGTTTTTTAAAAGATGGATTGATGTTTTTAAGTTAGTTAGAGTGAATGGGTGAGTTTGGTTGTTAGATTGATTTTGGTTGTTTTTTAAGGGAAATAAGCTGTTTTTGTTGTTTTTTTGTTATTGTTTTTGGAAATGTTTGTGTCTGAATTGCGGGTGTTGGGTGGGCGGAGCATGTCAAAATGTTGGTTGTTCAGTGAGGCAGTTTTTGGTTGTTGTTTTTTAAAGGATAGATGTTTTTAAGTTAGAGTGAATGGGTGAATTTGGTTTTTAGATTGATTTTGGTTGTTTTTTTCAGGGAAATTACATGTCTTTGTTGATTTTTTTTATTGTTTTGGAGATTATTTTGTTTGAATTGGGGTGTTTTAAGGGGTGTCCAAATCCTAGCCCGAGCAGACCCAGTCGGGGAATCAAACCCAGAACCCCCAAACGCTCCACCCAAACATATCCACCATCCATTCCCTTTAAAAGTAGGACCAACTCCGTCATTGCAGCCCATGGCGAATAACACCGAAGATGAAGCGTCCGCTCGTGTTGGCCACGGGGGTGCCGGCACCGACCCGGGGAAGCATTGATTTAATTGCCTTTGGTTTATTTGCGGACTCCTAATTATCGAATAGAGGTAGATTTTAATGGGCCGAGTCTTTATGAAGACGGGGAAATGAGCCACCGCCTTTCCACCGCTCGGCCAATAATGAAACGGAGAGAAGCGCGTTCCCCGCAGATCATTTTCAGACTCATTTCCAACGCCGCCTCATGACAGTACATTAACATTTAAAAAGTCATCCGCTATGTTGATTTCTTTACGACAGGACAGCGGCTTCACCTGCCCGGGGCCCGCTAATATTTACTCAGCTACGGCACCCCCGGGAGACAGCGGCGAGCGGGTTGAACAACGGGCCGGCGTGGAGACAAGCCGAACCAATCTGGAAGGGGGCAAAGCCATAAAACGATTCGGCTCTTTGCGGATTGGCTCTTTACGAATTGACTCCGTAACTTTGGGAGTGGGAGGAAAAAAACGGGGGGTGCCGTAGTTCACCGCCGCTAAGTAATACGCTTAATTTGTGTCATTGTACATCAAAGACACCGCCGCGGCGCCCGGGAAGAAAAAGTTTTATTGTTGCGAGGCGGCGCGTCACGTTCTGTGGCTCATTACGGCTCGGTAATGACAACGAACGGCTCTTCTCCACAAAGGGAAGGGACTCTAATTAAGATTCGTTTAATTATTCCGCTAATTAAATCTTTTTGGGTTCCTCTAAGTGTGTTTGTAGAAGTGTGGAGGGAACTGGAGACACGTGGCTTTGTTTTTTTTAAGGGAAATGTGTCGCAACGCGGTGGCTTGAGGGTTTTCGTTGTTGTTGTTGTTTGTTTTTGTTTGGCTCGTTAAAGTGACTCTCAATAGGAGTTGAATCAACATAGGAGTTTTTTGTGTGTTTATGTGCTGTTTAATGTCTTAATATGGAATATTTTTAACCAATTAGAGGGCTCTTATTTATTATTACATATATTACATGGATTTCTTAATTTAAACATTAAAAAATAAGGAGTAGAAAATAATATAATTGGTAAATGGCTTGAAAACTAAAAAAAGACGACAAAAATTGAGTAAAAATGATTTTTATTGGATATTTTTAGCTGTATTTCCATCCCTTTTTGTTTTATATGATTTTAAATCATATCATAATCAAATAAATAGAAAAATATATAATAAAATCTAAATAAGAGAATATTTGCATTTGAATGAATAAAAACATTATTTTTTAAATTATATCTACATACGACATATTTAGTAAAAAAAATCATCTAAAAAAAATAAATTAAACAACAGCAGTTAGCACGCTCGCTAAGCAATTAGCATGCTAGCCAAGCAGTTAGCGCTTCAGCCTCACAGTTCTATGTTCATGCGTTCGATCCCAGGTAATTTCCATGTGTGGGTTTTCTCCGGGTACTCCAAATTTCCTCCCAAAAATCCCCAAAACATTCATGCTAAGCTAAGCTAACATATTCAACCCTCCAAATTCCCCCTAGTAGCTATAATTGGTTTATAACTCTCATTGTCCCCCCGCCATTGGCTTACCACCAATTCACTGTCTCCCTGTAGTTCACTGGGACATGCTCCAGCACCCCCACGACCTTTATAAAAACATATAACACTACCATTAACATTTCTCACCATCCTATCCAATTCCAACCTTTGCTAAACTTCCCCAACTTTTCAACCCATCAATCCCCTCTGTGACCCCGCCTTCCCTTGTTGCTAAACCCCGCCCACCCCTGGTTGAGTCTCCTTTCCTACAGGGAGCACCCACCTTTCTATCTTTTGAAACCCCTAGTGGTCCCTCCCGAATCACCTCGTCTTTCTCACCTAATGAGTTCGGCAACCTGAAACAAAGCACCGGTACTTCCCCGTGTTTAATCTAGGGCGTATTTAGGTCAGATCCCTAACAAATGCGCGGCGTGCACCAAAAAAACCATGTTTCCAAACAACGTATCAAGCACAGGAGAGCTTTTTAATTACACTACGTGTGGCCCCAAGTGTCCAATTCCCTTTCATATCCGTCTCCAGAGGACTGGCAGGGGGAGAAAGGAGGGATCGGTGCTGCTGCGGGGAGAAGGTAATTATGGGATGGAGAATAGGCTGCTAGGCGCCTTAGTGTTTCTCTTACCTGAGCCCCCCCTGCTTTGCAAATGTGACATATTCATTATCGGGGATAATCAAATGCAGGCTTTTTTAGATGCCTTTGTGCTTGGACTTTCTTCATTTATCTTGTTGTTTTTGTTGTTGTTGTTTTTGTTGCGGTTGTTATTCCCCTGTTTGAGACATTTGATTTTCAAACAAAAGTGAGAAGATCAAAGATCAGAGGTAGGTTTGTTTTTCTTCGCCTCACCTTGAATGGTGGCCTACATCGGAACATGTTAGTTGACTTGATGGGGGGGGGGGGGTTCCGTGTTTGAGTCCTGGGCTTTAGTTTCAGGTGGAAATTTGGGCAAGGAGCCACCGTGTCGCCATTCTGGGTCGAAAATGTCTGTAGACCGTCATTCGTCACGTAGTTTTAAACCAGTTTTTTTAATTTTTCTGAGTGTGCTTAACATAACTTTGTTGTGAGTGTGCTTAACATAACTTTGTTGTGGGTGTGCTTAACATAACTTTGTTGTGAGTGTGCTTAACATAACTCTGTTCTGAGTGTGCTTAACATAACTTTGTTCTGAGTGTGCTTAACATATTTTTTCCCCGAGTGTGCTTAACATATTTTCCGAGTGTGCTTAACATTACGTTGTTCTGAGTGTGCTTAACATAACTTTTTTCCGAGTGTGCTTAACATAACTTTTTTCCGAGTGTGCTTAACATAACTTTGTTCCGAGTGTGCTTAACATAACTTTGTTTTGAGTGTTCTTAACATAACTTTGTTCTGAGTGTGCCTAACATAACATTGATCTGAGTGTGCCTAACATAACTGTTCTGAGTGTGCCTAACATAACATTGTTCTGAGTGTACCTAACATAACTTTTTTCTTTTTTTATCACCAAAAATTGTTCGCCGTTTCAACTTCCAAATGAGTCATAGTTATAGATTTTCAATTTTCATCTCCATGACAAATAGCCTGTTTTTAACTTAGCCCGTTTTAGCTACCCGGCAACCGCTGTCTCCCAAATTGAGCCCTTGAAAATAATTGCGCTAACTCGTTCCGAGGGACAA
Source organism: Stigmatopora nigra (assembly GCF_051989575.1). NCBI lineage: Eukaryota > Metazoa > Chordata > Actinopteri > Syngnathiformes > Syngnathidae > Stigmatopora > Stigmatopora nigra. The sequence goes on from NC_135513.1 coordinate 14,310,958, forward strand.
GACGCAAGAACCAAAACGATGCTGCTGTTTTCCCATGTTCACAGAAAAAGTTGCTGCGAAAACACCTAACAGCAGACAATAGCCACCGGAGCGCCGCAAAGTCCGTCGCCCCGAGGCGCGCCGCGGGCTACGGAATAGCCGCGTTCTTTAATTGGCCGAGCGCCCGGCGTCCTTGTCCTCGCACACGCTCGCCGGCGTCAGTGTCAGTGGCTTTGCGTGTCAGTTCGCCGGGAAAACATCTTCAACGAATCGTAGACGCCCAAAAGGTCGACTCCGCGGGGCCTGTTGAATAGTAATGGACGTGAGTTACCGCGGGTTAACGCCGCCGTAACAATTTGCCCGTCGCCGAGGGGGACGGGACCTTTTCGCGAGAGAGGAGTCGGACGCCGCTCGCCGCCGCCGAAGGGGACGGTGAGGCCCGGCTAAATCAAATGTAGCATAACATTAACGGGCGGCCGCTGACACCTTTGCCTTAAGCGGCCCGGGGGATGAGGTTGAGCAGCTGTGCGCTTGGAAAAAAAATACACTGCGGGCTATATGGCGGGTGGACGGGCGGCTGGGGGGATCGGGCTCAATGCCATTTTTGCATTCAAATAGGTAGGTTTTGTCATATTTTTGGGTTTTTTTTATGAGGATTTATAGGTTGCTTGTTTAAGGGGCTGTTCAATGGGTGGGATTGAGGGGCAGAGGCCCCCCTGAATTTAATCGTTTTGTAAATATTGGGGAATATTAGATTGTTAGGAAATGAGGGGGTGATGTAACTGGATGGGATTTTTTGAGGGTTTTTTGTGAGAATTTTTGTGTTGTTGTTTTTAAGTGTTGTGTACTTATAGAAGCAGATTTTTAAAAGAATGGGGTGGGCGTATAGTCAGTTTTTTCTAATGATTGTGTTGTTATGAAATTAGGGATTTGTAGGAGTTTTATTAAGTGCTGAAAACACAAATTATGACGAAAAATTTTGAGTGAAAATTGAATATTTTTGGGGCAGTTTGTTTTGACTGCAAGGTAGATGCCCCTAAATTTAGTTGCTTTGCTATTATGTATTGTTTGGTTAAAAAAAATCAAATTTCTGGTAAAAAAAAAAAAAAAAACATATATATAATATATATATATAAAAAAGTGCATCCGTTAACAGTACATATGAAACATAAAAAAGGACTAAAGTATTAACATACTCATCACACATCATTAAAGTAAAAAGTATAAAGTACAAAGTAAAGTAAAAAGGAATGTATTAAAAAATATTAAAATATCCTTTAAAAAAAGATAGAGGGTCAGTAAAACACCAAAAAAACATGTGCACACAGCTACTGAATTCCGTGTGACAGTGCCATCTTGGGGTAATAAAAAAAATAACAAAAATTGGACAAAGTTGGCGGACCGGATTAAAATGCCTAACGGGGCCGTATTTAGCCCGCGGGCCGTATGTTTGCCCTAACCCCAACCCCACTTTTTTTATGTATTTATTTATTTTTTTTGTTCTTGTTTTGGCAGATCCCTTCAGCCGGCCAGCTAATGGAGGCTTTGCGTGCGAAGTTGAAGGAGAGGAAAGTGCTGACGGAAGAACTGGCCACGCTGGCGGCGGCGGCGGCGGAAGACGCCGTCAGCGAAAAAGCTTGACTCCCCGGCCCGACCCAGGCTGGGAAAACTGTCATCCTCTACCCGAAAAATAAGCCCCCACCCCACCCGTCCGTCCCGGGGCTCCGCCCCTCGTCGGGAAGTCGGAGTGAGCCGAAACGTCGGACCCGCTGCGGGCCGAGCTTTTGTAATGAGCCCCTCAACATCTGCGTTAGGGAAGCGCCAAAGTGGTCAATACGCCCAGGCTTTGGCTAATTGTTCCGTTTTGGGCTTGAGCGCCACCTGGAGAACTTTTCAAGGACAGGACCTTGATGGGGTGGGGGGGTGTTGTTAATGCCTGCTTGGCACTTTGAGTAGGATTAGTAGGGAAAAATATAGACGTATATACATCTATAATGGGTAATTTGAAGTGGCGCGGTGGTGGAGTGGGTAGCATGTCCGCTTCATGGTTCTGAGATCGAGGGTTCAAACCCCACTGCAGGATCTGACCATGTAGAATTTGATGGGACTCCAGCATGGGTTTTCTTTGTGTACTACACTTTTTTTCCTGATTATCTTATGCAGAGTTTGCATGGACTCATATGTGGGTTTTCTCTGGGTGCTCCACTTTCTCTCTAACCATCTTGTGCAAAGTTTGCGTGGGTTTTGTCCGGGTACTCTGCCTTTTCCCTGACCATCTCATGCAGTTTTGCATGGACTCCTACGGGTTTTTTTCGGGTGGTCCATTTTTTTCCTGACCATCTTTGCAGAGTTTGCATGGCTTTTGTCCAGGGTACTCCACTTTCATCCTGACCATCTTATGTGGAGTTTGTATGGCTTTTGTCCGGGTACTCCACTTTTTTTAACATCTTATGAGTTTGCATGCACTCCTACATGGCTTTTGTCCAGGTACTCCACTTTCTCCCTAACCATCTTATACAAAGTTTCCATGCCTTTTATCCGGGTACTCCACCTTCTCCCCAACCATCTTCTACAGACTTTGCATGCACCCCTCCATGACTTTTATCCGCGTACTCCACTTTCTCCCCAACCATCTTATGCATACTTTACATGAACTCCTCCATGGCTTTTATCCGGGTACTCCACTATCTCCCCACACCTCAAAAACAACCACACTACTCTACCTTATCAAACACCCCAAATACTCCCTACCTAAATTGTTTCTTCCTCTCCCTGCACCCTACAATTGGCTAACCAACCCAAATCAAACCCCCCACCACCCCACCCTAGTCCCCATAGCTCACTAAAATACGCTCCAGCACCCCCTTACCAATTATTTATCAACAAACAACCTACTATAGACACATTTCCCTATCCATTTCTCAATGTACTTTTTAACCCAACCTGTAAATACTCTCTCTTATTAACTTATTGAATCTCTCAATTAAAACTACAACCCAGCCGCCATTTTCTCCCACTACCACTCTCCACGGCTAAAACGCGGGTGACCACCCAATCCTCAACACACCTTCCCCATCCTCTCCGAAACAACCTCATCTTTTTGTGTTTGCATCTTCCATCTTCCACATTACACATCATTAAGAATCCTCCCTCCCCCCTCCCTCCCCATCCCGTTACGGAATTACCCCCCAAAAAAACCCACTTAGGAATCCCCTCCCCTCCCCTTCCATGCCGCCAGCTTCAGCATATGCTAATGACATGGTTTTTCCTTTATCTTTTTATAATAAAGGATTAAACCGGGACCGTCTCCTCCTGCATCTCGGGGACCAATTTAGCCCAGATCCAGGAGAGACGAACCCTAGTGGTTAATTACCATTCATTAACATAGTTTGCATCTCCTGCGCCCCAATACCCACGAGCCGGCCATTGTCAATATTTGTCCCGTATAAATTTGACGCCCCCCTTTTGTCGCTGTCGCTAATAACAAACATTAATAACTAGCGGCCATTTTTTTGCGTGCTCAACACGTTCCGGCGACATTTTCCCGGGCGCCGAGGGTTTAATTAACCTGGCCTTGCCTCCGACACCCCCCGATGTTAAAACGTGTCCCGTTTTTTTTCCCTGAGCGTCGTAATGGAGCGGATTTTTCTGTTTTTTTTTGTTCCCCCCACGTTTGTGTCTTCTTCTTCTACTTGTCTGTCCTTGTTCTGCTCTCATTAAGAAGGAGGCGTCCGCCGGGAGCGACTTTGATCGCTTCTTCCAAATTCAGACTTTCTCTCGCCCTCTTTATTCATTCCGCCGCAGTCAAGTCGGTGTCATTTCCCCTCCTCTTATCCCCTTGTCTCCATTTTTTTTTTACTTTCTCAACTTTGTGAAAGAGCCCATCAAGGTCAAGACTTTTGCCTTTGACTCTACTTAAGTCTCTTTCTCTCTTTTGGAGGTTTTGTTAACAGTGTATTGAATAATATATTGTAAGTATATTTCTGCATTTTTACTTACGCTTATCCTCACCAGGGTGGCGGGGGTGCTGGAGCCTATGCCAGCCAACTTTGGGTACTTGGTTGGGGACATTGTGAGTTGAATGCCAGACTGTGTATATACACATATACATATATACACATGCATACACGTATATATACCAAAATATACATATATATATACACATATACTTATAAACACATATATACAAATAAATACATACAAACACACATACATATGTACATATATATACACATATACACATGTATACACATATACAAATAAATACATACAAACACATATACACATTTATACACATATATACACAAATATACAAATAAATACATATATATACACACATGTATACACATATATACAAATAAATACATATATATACAAATGCATATATACAAATGCATATATACACATACATATATACACATGTATACACTTTTATATACAAAAAAAAACACATATATGTACACATATATGCATACATATAAACATATCCACATACATATCTACACATATACATACATATATGTATATATAATCTGGAAAAAAACTACAAATGGTCTTTTTTTAAAAATGAATCAATTTTTTTAAGCAAATTTTATCTTAATAGTGATGAGATTTTCAAATACTATTTTTGTATGTATATATTTATATAATGTAGCATCGTGTGCAAGTGGCTAGTACGTTTGCCTCACAGTTCTAAGGTCAAAGGTCAACCCTGGGTACCTTGGGTACATGTATGGAGGTAGGCCCTTATGTGTTAGAGTTTGTCTCCCTGTGTTCTGTGATTGGCTGGTCACCCATTCAGGGTGTCCTCTGCCTACTTTTTGTCAACAACAACAAAAAATAACATCTGACAAATGTTATACCCGGACATTTCCCTTTAGGAGCCTCAAAATAAGGATTTGGACAATTCCACAAAAGTCTCAAAACGTCAAATCGACGATAAGAAGAAACTGCGGTATTTATACCTGATTATTCCTTCTAAAGTCCCCCAAAAAATCTGAACCCCTTCTAATTAGACTCATCTTTTGATAAGGACCCATCCTTCCCCGGTGACTCAAACATGGAGGTTACAAGCACCATACTAGCGAAGTAAACACTGCATTATATATGCGTCAAAAACGCATTTGGCTGCTTTTCCCGCGTTCGCTTGTTATCCGCAAAACGCCTGCCAAACGTCTACGGCGAGCAAATATCAAAGCGAGACGTTGGCAACGTGAAGTATGTCAGAGACACAAAGTCACCACCAAAGAGACGCTTTCATTGTCAAAATCGGAACACCCGTTGTTTTTGGGAGGACGACTTTTATCCTGACTTTCCAAGATGGCCGCTTGGTAAACATATCCACACACACACCCACACACAAAAGTGCATTGGACCACCTGAGGTAATCTGAACCTTCTTTTTTTTTCCCAGAGTCGACAACAAAGACGTGTTTGTATGCATAATGCGAACGCATGGTCGCCCCGGTACTACCCCCCTCCGGCACCCCCCACCCCGGTCGGCGAACACAGGTGGAGCAGGGCCAGCATCCCTGGGACCAATTAGAGCCCAGCGCAGGTACATTAGCATGTTGGAACGAAAGGCCGTAGAGAGGATAGGGGGCTTTGAAAAAAAGTATTGTGATTTGAGTTGTGAGCTGTCGCTAGGTAGATTTTTGCTTTGAGTTGAGAGTCTAGATCATTTAACTTGTTAGCCTAGACGTCTACTCGGATGTGGGAAGGGTTTTAGTTTACGTTCGGGTGGATTGAAGGTCTACTAAATGGGAAAATTGGGGAATGTTTTTTAAAAAATAGTTGCAGTATCTCCTTGTCTCCGGTAGAGGGCGTGTAAAAAGTCAATAATTATTATCTCGGTTCTGGTTATAAAAAAATAGTGTCATCACTCTTAAGTTAATATACAATTTCCTTAAAGAGTATAATTCCTTTATTAAAAAAGATAATTTTTATGAAGACGTTTTTTATAGAATTCTTAAATATTATTTACAAAATGCCCACCACAGCTGTGTTAATTATGTTGCAACCAGGTGGTTTCTTCCCTGCCACTGATTGCCGTTTCATAGTTTTCAGCACTAGGTGGCAGTAAAGCAAAAGTAGTGCCGTTACCTGTTCTTCTTCTGTTGCTTGTGTCTCGCAGAACGTCCACAGAGTGGCGCTGCTAGCAAAGCTAAAGTGGCTGTATTTTTAATGTACAGGTGCATTATCGTACTAGTAAAAATATATTTTTTGTACTTTAGCCTTTAATAAAATGATTTATTTTTTATTTACATCTTATTCATATAATGTTTTATCGGAAAAAAGATCCGAAAATACGTCATCAAACAGATTAGAGTTTAAAATGTTTCTAATTTGATTACTGTCAGCTTTCCCAGTTTTCATTAATTTGACGTCTCATAGATTTAGCATCATTATTTCACTAATATTTATTTTTTGTCCAGTGCTTTTATTTATTAATGTTTATAAATAAATCTGACTTTACTCTTTACACACCGGAAGTCGTGTCGCCCTCCCTTCCTCCGAACCCATCACGTGAGTTATAGTATGTTTTTTAATCCGGGATTTAAAACGGTGATTACATCGTGTTCGAAGCATTAACTTTACCTACATACCTCGCCATTTACACACAATTAATTGCATTTAATCAAAAAATTCAATTGCCAATACTTCGATCAAACCCACAATCATTAAAACGCATTTTTGCTTCTTGATTTAGGCTCTTTGGCGTCTGAGTAAGTGGGCGGAGTCGTGCCTTTGACGTCATCCCACGTGCTCCCCCTGGCGTCCAATCTGCTTCCCTTGGAGATCCCATCCCGACCCCCGCAAAGGAAAGACGAAGCCAGGTCCGCCACACACACACTCTCCGAACCCTCCGTGCACCACAGCCCCGCTTGTTCATCACGAGTATCATTTTTGGGAACCTTGAGCCATCATCATGTCCGTAGCGGGCCTCAAAAAGCAGTTCCACAAAGCCACTCAGGTAAGCCCGCACACACCTGCCATGTTGCATCTATAATCAACACCGCTTTATTATTGCTGCACGTGAGTGTTTCCGAAGGGGGGGGGGGGGGGCTTAGGTTTGAGTGGGTGTGTGGGGGGTGCTGCAGCACCCCCACCCACCTCCCAAAAACTCGTCGTGATCTTCATCCCTCCATCCTACCCTTCAGATGACATTCCGCGTCACGTGACTCTGAGAAATAATGGTTGTTTTTTGAGATTCTCAAGCACCCCCGCTTACCTTAATGATAGCGCGTGCACGCGCATGCACGACCGTGTGTTATGCAATCGTTAAGTGCGAGCGACCGGAAATCCTCTCCTGTCATCTGCAGCACGCCATGACCTGAGCGCCCTCTAAGCTAGCAACCAGGACAATTCATTAGGCACAGGTCCAAAATTAATCATCATAATATTAATAAGGCATCATCAAAGTTAAAGGGTCTAATTTTGGGGCTAGGACTTTGTATTTGTGTGTGTGCTCGTATGTTAAAAGCAAAAATAATTGTTACTGTTTTCATTGATTTTCTGTAGCATTTATACTTGCATGAAGGGTCGCAGGGGGTGCTGGAGCCCATCCCAGCTAACGTTCAGAAACAGAGTACTCTAATTTGGTAGCCAGCCAATCATGAATTACTATTTTTTTTTATTTACGCCAAAAAAGCACCCCATATACTAACTACTATGTACTTTATTTAATTGAAAAGATAAACAAAGATGTTTTCTCAGTTTTTTCGTAATTTTGTTCAAATTTAAACAGAAAAATAATAGCAAAATATATATTTTTAAAAGATTTGCTGTTATGAGCCTAAAAAAATAATAACAATAATTCCCTTATGCCCGCTTTATGCATTACCGCACATATTAAACATAACAAGATTAGCATAGCGACATTTAATTAGCATTTTGTCAGCGCTAGTTCTCCTCCTATAGGCTCGTAAAGGTGAACTAAAACGCTAATGACAAGTGTTGTTAAATAACAATGAGGAAAAAGGCTGTTTTTGTCCCAGAATTTGAAAAATATATATAAATATATATCTTAAGATCCATTGTTTTGTTATTGTCACTCTTTAGTCCTGCTTCAGTATTTCCATGGATGGCAAAAATCAGCCATTTTCAACCCAAGTGTGCCAACTTTTCATATCATTTGAACAATTTCTCATCTATTTTTTGTATCTAGCTGTCTAACCAAACCCAATTAAGCAAAAACACACCCAGCTATGACCCTGTAATCCGAGGTCAGACTTCCTTAGACACACACACACAGAAGTGTGTGTGTGTGTGTGTGTGACAGTCAAAAGCTAACCTAATGGGACGCTAGGTTTAGCAGGATCCAAAGCATATCTGCGCTAATTGCCTTTTAATAACATTAACCTTTAATAACTTCATTCTACCAAGTGGATAGCATTTCCGTTTCAACGTTGTAGGGTCCTGGGTTCGATCCCAAGTGGGTCCTCATTGTGTACACGGTCTCCCCGGGCTTGTCTAGGCTTTCTTCGGGTACTACAGTTAAATCCCATAGTCCCTAAAACATGCTAGACTAGCTGGTTGAACACTCGAAATTGCATGCTAGCTAGCGTAAATGAAAACACAAAAAACTAATAAGAGTGGACACAGCTACTGCCACTGGCTTCCGCGTGATGGCGCCATCTTGGGGAAGAAAAAAAACATTATTTGGACAATGTCGGCAGACCGGATTAAAATGCCTAATGGGCCCTATTTGGCCCGCAAGCCGTAGTTTGCCCATGTCAGATCTAGGATAAATAATGTGAAAATCTGGATGAATTCATGTTTTAAGGTTTTTGTATTAGTAATTGTTCCTATTTTTGTTTTTCGGACAATCGCCAATGGCGCTAACTGACTTCAAACTTTGTGTTTTTGGCGCATCTTCCTTTTAAAAGCACACAAATTGGCTTCCACTCGGATAAGAACAGATGGCACCACCAAAAAAATAAAAATTAATTCGGCAGCTAACTAGCTTTTTAGCTTCTCTTTAAGTCCCTACCTAATAAAAAATAGTCAGTCCGTCAAAACCAAGCGGCGGTTCGCCTCCGTTTATACTGCGAGACGTCTCTCTCTCAAGGACGACGGCGCCATTTTGCACGAGACGCGCACTAGTGTGAAGGAAGGAAAAACTGCAGTCTTTCACTCTGCTAATTAATTTAACAGTACTACAAATCTGGGTGGGGTAAATTCTGGTATATAAAATAGTATACATGGTACCCCTTTTCCACCTCCATGTTTTTTTAGCATCATATTGCAGTTTTTTTACCATGTGGAATATTAAATGAGGCTTTTTTGTGTATGTTGACGGTTGTGAATGATGTTTTTTTTTCCTGCACCAAGAAGGATAGTGGATAAGTGGAATAGTAGGCAGGTGTATGAGTAGGGGGGCTTCGGGGGTGGGGTGGGGGCTTTGGGGGGGGGCTACCAGATTGCGAGTGGGTGACTCACGCCGCCGAGATGCTCGGCGAGGAGCACTGCGGTACAACGTAAAGTCGATCCAGCTGGGAGATAACAGATGGGGGAGGGGGGGTGATGGGGGTGGGGTATGAGGAGGGGGGCGGGGCTTGCATTTCCCGAGGAGTCATGAGGGATAGTTTTTTGCTAGAACAGGCTTTAAACTGTTTATTTGAGTGCGCACTTGTGTGATATGAAAAAAATGGTGAATATATGTATATATTGATTTCAGAGACTTCCACCCTCACTTTAAACCAAAGTGGTATGCTCCATGTATCTTTTCGGATATGCTTTCTTGAGACTTTTTTGTGGGTCTACCCATGATAAAAATGTCTACCAAATTTCAAGTGTCTCAGTAAAATGGTCTGTTGGGGCTGCATTTTCTAAAAAATAATAATAATTCTCAATCTTCTTAAAAGCCCACCCCCACTTCAAACCAAAGTGGTACGGTCCCTGTATCTTTTTGGATATGCTTTCTTGAGACTTTTTTGTGGGTCTGCGCATGATAAAAATGTCTACCAAATTTCAAGTGTCTAAGTAAAATGGATTTTAGGGGCTGCATTTTCAAAAAAAAAAAAATTCTCAATCTTCTTTAGGCCCCACCCCCACTTCAAACCAAAGTGGTACGCTCCCTGTATCTTTTTGGATATGCTTTCCTAAGACTTTTTTGTGGGTTAGCCCATTATAAAAATGTCTACCAAATTTCAACTGTCTATGTTAAATCGTCTTTTGGGGCTGCATTTTCAACAAAAAAACTACTTCTCAATTGTCTTTATTTTCGAAGGACATCTGAAACCCTCACTTCAAACCAAAATAGTACGGTCCCTGTATCTTTAAAAAAAATAGTCTACCAAATTTCAAGTGTCTCGGTAAAATGGTTTTTAGGGGCTGCATTTTCTTTAAAAAAAAAACTGTCAAAAATTGTCTTTATCATTGATGAATACATGGAAGACCCCACCCCCATTTAAAACCAGAATGGTACGATCCATGTATCTTTTCAGATCTGCTTTCTCAAGCATTTTTTGTTATTCTACCCATGATATAAACATCTACCAAATTCCAACTATCTATCTAAAACCATCTCCAGGGATCTGAATTCTAAATGAATGTTTTTCCCAAACATCTGCATCCTCTTTCCTGAGTCAATTACACCAAAAAAAGACGCCATTTTTCTCTCTTTGCGCTTATATATGCGTCCAATTGAGTTGTAAATCTTAACATAAAAACTCGGCACCCTCCCTGTCTTTAAATTTTGTTCCTGGGGTTTAAAACGTTTTCTGTAACGAGCCTATTTTTAGCCAATGGCGATGGGACGGCTGGTGCGCTCACCTCATTTATTCATCCAAGAGGAAATGATGCGTTGTTTGGTAACGTGGCGTTTTATGCCGCTTCTCCTTCTTCTAACATCAGTATTCAGGACATGGCTGATGTTTTATTCAGTGCGTGGAACATTCCGGGCGTCTTCTTCTGCAGAGATGAGTGACTAGAAGCTCTGAAAGGGAAAATATGTCTTTGTTTCCTTAAAAAACGACCAAAAAATACATACTTTAGCGAAAAATATATTATTTTGGCATTTGGGCAGGGCCATTTTTCTATTTAATTAGAATTAAAGAACAATTATGTTAAAATTAGAATACGAAATGGAGATTTTGGGATGTCCTGTTGATGATTTATGTTAAAAAAATGCGCATTATACTCCGTAAGATGTATGTGGAATTTTATTTGAGCTGATTGGTTGTGGTAGGAGAATTAATGATGATAATAATGGCAGATTGAGGTTTAAATATGGATATTTTGAAGCTTTGTGGGGGATTTTAAGGTTGGAAATATGTTAGGGGTCAGCAGGGTCGTTGTTAGTTAATTAAATGGAGGTTATCTGTCATTTTGTTGGGTCTTGTTGATTGGTCGCGGGTGTCCAGTGAAGGGCAAGGCTATATTTGTCTTTGTTTATGTTTATGGCATCGGAGACCTTGTTTGTTAGTGTAGGTAGGCGGGGTCAAAGTTCAGAAGTCGGTTTGAGGGCGGGATGTCAAGTGTAGGCTTCTGATTGGACGCTTTAGATCAGGGATGTCCAATTTTTTTCCTCCGATGGCCAACATGAAATTCTCCCATGGGCAAATAGAGGATTGGAAATGGGTTAAAAAAACATTTAAATTAAATTAAAATGACTAAGAGAGAAAGGTAAGTGCAAACTAGGTTGAATTTAGGCTTCTTGTGCGGGCCATATTTAATATTTTCATGTTTTATGCTCATGACGTGAATATATATAGCTAATAATCCAACCATTTTAATTTAAAACAATAACATACTGTTAAATAAATTAAATAAATACAAATTCCAACTTATAAAAAAATCCAATAGTGAACTAAACCCAAAGACATTTTCCCATTCTTGTTCTCAAAATAAAGCAATTTGTTTCTATTTTTCTATTTGGGTTGATCCTTTTGCCGAGGGTTTAAAAACATGTCATTTGTTCCGCCACGTGCCCCTCCCCCCGCCATGATTCGCCCGGGATTATTGTGTCATTAATCCCAGCGTGGTGACTTTGCATCCTATTGACTGAGAATCTACGCACTTTATATCTCTGCACCCGTTTATAGAGTTTAATGGTCCTGAAACACATCCAATAGGATGACAATTATCAATCATAACTTAAGTGTACTGTATTTTCATGACTATAAGGCGCACCACATTTAAAGGCGCATTGTCAATGAATGACACATTTTAATTTTATTTTCTATATATAAGGCGCACTGGATTATAAGGTGCACTGTCTATTTTGGAGAAAATTTAAGATTTAAATGCGCCTTATAGTCGTGAAAATACGGTAATTGCACTGTATAAGTGAAATAGAAGCTTTGAGGCGGATTTTTTTGTTTTTTGACATAGGTTTGCCACTATTTGGACTCTTGTTGTCTTTTTTAGGTAGAAAATGAGTGTCAAAAAATGCAAATTATGTTGTTTTTAAATTAAGCCCGGTCTAAGCAACATAAAATGTGCGTTTATCATAGGTAGACCCACAAAAAAGCATCGAAAACTGATACCTCAAAAGTTCAATTTTGTTTAGAAGCAGCCATTTTGAACACTCCAAAAAATAACTTTCAAAATCCCGCCCCTTTAAGCTAGTTTCAATTAGCAAGATGAAATTTGGTAGGCTATTCTAATATAACTAGACCCACAAAAAAGTCTCAAAAACCAATATACCTAAAAAAAAATTAGGTTCAATTTTTCTCTCCAAGCCGCCATTTTGAACCATTTTCCAATATGAAATGAAAAATTCAAAGCCCCTATTGCATAATCTATCAAAAACTCAATCTTTATATTCCAATTTATGCTCTAAAACCACAAGATTAATGCCAAAGTATACCCGAATATCAAATTTTTTCAGACCTTTTTTTGTGCCGTCAAATTTGATCAAAACTATCCAAAATGCATTCTGGGAATCCCCAGTCCAAATCAGATGTGGCAAAATCATATCAGAAGCAGACTGTGGTTAAATAAGAGCTACAAATCCTGGAAAACTATAGCATATATATTTTTTATTAGGTCAGTAAAGCCCACAATGCATTGCTCTTCATTCTTTTCAACCGATCGAACGTCTGAAATGAAGAAGAATCTGTTTAACTTCCCTTTTTATCGATCCAAGTCTTCCTTGCTGGATCTCATTAGCCCCTCCCACTAAAAACAATTTGTCTTCGGCAGACTCGATAATGAATTTTTAGGTCAAACTGCGTTTTTTTTGTTTTTTTTTAATGCCCAACGCGGTCAGAATTCCATCTTTGAGTCACTCGATATAAATTAAATGAATCATGGCTTTTTCAAACAATATATTTTCTATTCTCTTGCGTATAAAGACTGTAAATAAAAGCCTATGGCTTATTGACTCATTGTTATTGTTTGAAATCCTTCAAATGGTGCATTCAGGTACCTGTAGGAGGGTTGTATTTTTGTAACTCGAAAGTTGTGTCAAAGCCAAATATAAAAATAAACTGCGTCTTTATCATGTGGGTGCTTGCCCGTCCTTAGTCTTCATCCTCACCATCGTCATCGTCATGCCAACCGCACACACACACACACACACGTACGATGCCAGCTGGTCGGCTCCCCGCGGACGATAGCGCGACATTTTCATGGCCATCGTTACATAAGCCAAGCTTTAACGTCACATGACCAACGCACTTTAGGCACACAAAAAATAATAATAATTAAGAAATTATTATTTTTATTACCAGGTGGGTCATACTGAAGACTACAGAAATAAATTTCCCTTTTTTATGAGTTTAAAAAAACTAAATAAATGAGATTTAAACTTTTTATTTAAATTTAAAGGAGACTGTTTTTTTAAATACATTTTTTTAAAGACATAATACATATATTTAAATAACATGTTTGGAATAACAACAGAATAGGATCATTTACATAAATTATTAAATATGCAATATAAAGTTAAATCCAATTTTTTAATTATTTAAAAATGGTTTTCAATCAATAATGTTGGTTTGAAAATAATACAATATTCTATAAAATGTAATAAATAAATAAAATGTGAATATTTATTTCAATTTTAATTTCATTTTATAATTTGAAGAATTAAATATGTAGATAACAGTACTTTTTATTCCTTTTTCTTTTTTAAATATATATCTTTTTCAAATAAATAACAATTAAATACATTAAAAATCCTTCAAAAATAGGAATATTTTAGGTTTTTACCCAAATGAACTATATAAAAAAAGAGCCAAAAACATGATTTTAGCCCCGAATTTATGAACAATTTATGGATATTAACAATTATTTTAACAAACGCTTTGACTCAACAAACCCCTCCCCCCCATTCTAGCCCCTCCCAAATCATCCCTCAACCACATCCGACGCTTCAGCGCCCCGACAGGGTGACGTTTACCCTCAAGGCCTCCATGTTTTGGTTGTTTTTTTTCGCTCTCCACGGTCACCTGTCCCGCGGTATCGCCTCACTAATCGCTCTTGTCGTTTTTAATCTTCCTCTTCCTCACCCTGAGTGTATTTAAAGGCCTCCGATTAGAGCTCTGAGCAAGTGGAGGGTGCTTCCTAGATAGAAGGAAGGACTACTTGGACAGTCTTTGTAAAGTGCACATTATGAGCCATGTGAACGAATCCGACGCTAAAGAAAACCGCCAACGAGGGTGACGGGAGGCGGCGAGGTCGCGTGTTAGCTGCCGGCGCTTCCGGTCTACATTTAGATGGGTACATTGCAAGTGCCTGGAGTTTTTTCCCTTTCCTAAGTAATGGTGTTTGTATAAATCGGGTAAAAGTTGGCTTATAACAAGGGTGTCAGACTCGGGTTGGTTTGTGGGCCACTTTAATGTCAACTTGATTTTATGTGGGCCGGACCATTTTAGATATAATATTTAGATTTTCTTTTGTAAATGGGTTAAATGAACTGGATTAAAGGCCCTGAATATTCTTATAAGTTTTTTTTCTAATTTTTTAGATTTTACAGAATTATTTTTTAACTAAAACACAGAAAAAAATTATTAAAAATTATAATTATTGATTTAAAGAACTGGATTAAAGGCCCTGAATATTCTTATAACATTTTTTCTAATTTTTAGATTTTACTAAATTATTTTTGAACCAAAAACACAGAAAAAATGATTAAAAATGTTAATTATTGATTTAAAGAACTGGATTAAAATCCCTGAATATTCAGTTTTTTTATAGATGAAAAACAATGTTTATTTTAGATTTTTTTTATTGTATTTTTAGATTTTACAAAATGATTTTTGAACTAAAAACACAGAAAAAATGGATTAAAAAATGACAATTATTGATTTAATGATGGGGGAAAATCAGGAAATGTAATATACATCTATACTCTTTATTTTAATTTGATCCTAAAACAGAAAATCGGCACTAATGATTGACTTTGCCGGGCCACACAAAATTATGTGGCGGGCCAGATTTGGCCCCCAGACCGCCACTTTGACACCCCATTAGTACACATAATATATAAGGCACATACATATTTCTGTATTTTTTTTGGTCAAGCAGAATCATGCCATCATTTTTGAGAATGACAATTTTCTGTGGATTTTCTTAAGTGAAAATTAACATTTTTTCCCATGATGCATTTCTGCTACACACCAACCAACCACTTTATAAGACTCACTCCATCCATCCTATTTACATTCAATACAATATCCTCAATTGAATGCTTTTTATTGTCATGATACACGTGTAATGACTTTTAATCATATCTTATGTTTCATAATCATGTCAAAAGGATAATTCATTAGCTTTAGCTAAGATTTCCAAAGCGTGTCTTCCATTCACGCCGACAGAGGAGACGTGACAATTATCGCGGGTACCTGACGAGAGGCAGATAACTGTCTCCATGGCAACCGGCGCCGATGGAAGACGTGCTTGCCGCGAGTGACTCACGAAGCGCGTCAATCCTCCTCGGGGGAATCTTCCCCGACTAAATATTCACTCAAAAAATACCTTCTTGTTCGATGCAAAAAAAAAAAACTGCAAAAAAATGGAATCTGTGCTAAAAAAAAATGGATTTTATGATATAATACAACAGAAAAATGTTTTGTTCCCATTACTTTGTTCATGATTTTTGTTTTTTTTGTCACCCTAAAAAAATAGGTCAAAAATTCAAATACTTAAATTATCCATACTAGCATTTTTAGTGACATTTTTAGGAAAATTGTACATTACTGCCATCTGCAGGTGGTTGTGGTGCATTTAAATTGTTTCCCATTTTTTAATTTGATTATTTTTCTGTTTTTTGCAGAAAGTGAGTGAGAAAGTGGGTGGAGCCGAAGGAACAAAGCTAGATGAGGACTTTACTGAAATGGAAAAGGTGCGTTCATTTTTTTTTGACTTAATTGTGCTTAATAAATAGTATAATATTTTTTATTAGTTATTATTATTATTTGACTCTAACAGAAGGTGGATACCACCACCCGAGCCGTGATTGACATCATGACCAAGACTACAGAGTATCTGCAGCCAAACCCAGGTATCAATATTTATATTATGTTCAGCATTTTGATTAAAAAAAATGCTACTGTATTTTCTGGACTATAAGTCGCATTTTCTACTATAAACTGGCTGGAATTGCAACTTCTGTATGGAATAATTAGCACCTTAAGATTTTATTTCACCTGTTTTTTGTACACCGAGCCGCAAGGGGGCGGTATAGGCCCATGTTGATGATTTTAAAATTGACTTTTCGCTAGGGGGCGCCACTTAAAATACTTGTAAAATCACCTGTAATGTAGCAAAACAAAAATGGAATTCCCTTTTTTCAAATATTATACTGACCTTGTTGTTTTATTATTTTGCATTTTAAGGCATTCTATTGTTTTGGGGGGAATTTTATTAAATATTGTTGGGTTTTTTTAGCGACCAGAGCCAAGATGAGCATGATAAACTCCATGTCCCGTATGCGTGGCCAAGAAAAAGGACCCGGATACACCCAGACGGAAGCCATCTTGGGAGAGTCTATGCAGCGCTTTGGCCGGGAGTTGGGGGAGGAGTCTAATTTTGGTGAGTTTTTTAATTTTTTTTGCCAAGGCCGTCTTTTGGCACCCATTGGTGACCGCTACCGTTCTCTTCAGGCTCGGCTCTGATTGACGCCGGGGAATCCATGCGAGAACTGGCGGAGGTCAAAGACGCCTTGGACATTGAGGTCAAGCAGAACTTCATTGACCCGCTACAGAATCTCCATGAGAAAGACCTCAAGGAGATTCAGGTGGGTTATTTGCTTCACTTGAATTTGGATTTGGGGTTATAACTGGAGGATTTTAATGATTTACTATCGTCTAAAAAAATAATAAGTAGAAAATATATTTTCATGGGAATCCATTTTGGCAAAATGTGTGTCCAACTTTACTGAAGTATTTTTGTGTATGCATTTTGAATGGCAAATATAAAGTGAGATTAATTTTGAAATGTGAAAAATTGTTTTGGAAATTTGGATAATTTGAGGGGAAATTTGAACTATTTATTTTGGAAATTTGAAAAAAGTGGGGGAAATTTGAAGTATTTTTTGCAATTTGAAAAATTCCTTTTGGAAATGTGAGCAATTCCTTTTGGAAATTTGAACATTTTATTTTAAAAATTTGAACAATTTTGGGGGAAATTTGAATGATTTCTTTTGGAAATTTGAGAACAAAAATTACTATTGCAAATGAATATTTTTTTTAGGTTCAAAAACTGCATTTGTAAATGTGTTAGGTAATTTTCAAAGTTGGAACGACGAGAATCTCTCAAAACGCTTTGCAAATCATCTTAAAATTGTCCAAATATAAGTAACTGATTCCATAAAAAAAAATATTTATATATATTTTTACATTTTCAAGAATTTATCCAATACAAAATAACAATACATGAATACTATAATAACATTTTATATATATATTTTTTTTCCATGTCCCCTACAGCACCACCTGAAGAAAATGGAGGGCCGGCGTCTGGACTTTGACTACAAAAAGAAACGCCACGGCAAAGTCACAGATGACGAACTCAAACAAGCACTGGAGAAGTTTGACGAATCCAAGGACATCGCCGAACTCAGCATGTTCAACTTGCTGGAGAGTGACGTAAGTGGCTTCGTTTATCCCAAAAAAAACCCACGCACCGACACCCCCCTTCCCCAACAGATCGAGCAGGTGAGCCAACTGGCGGCACTGGTCCACGCTCAAGTGGAATACCACACCCGGGCCTCCGAGATCCTCACGCAACTCTGCAGCAAAATCGACGAACGGTAAGCTCCGTCTATTGCTGAAAGAGCTTTGGAGGGACGCCACAAATTCATGTAAGGGGGTGGGAGGGGCTGCACGAGCTATGAAATGTCCGGGTATCTTATTTATCACTTCTAATTAGCAAGTTGTCGTACGTTATCCTATTTTGAGGACATTTTTGTGCATTATTTTCGGAATATTTTGAAGGGAAGCTAAAAACAAACAACCCTTGATAGGTTGTGTCTGAAAGTCTGGGTGGAGGCGGGGCTAATAGAGCCATGAAAGGTATCAAAATGTCAAAATAAATTGAATTAAGTTTAGTGTAAGGTTATATTTAACTTATTTTTTAGTGTCTGAATCATAAACCAAGTTTTTTTTAATTTTTTTTTGTGATGTTACGAGCGCGTTGCCATGCAAAAAGTCAGATTTTAGGACTATTAAACACATTTTAGTACTATAAAACACATTTTAGTACTATAAAACACATTTTAGTACTATTAAACCAATAGTTATTTGTTACTTTGTTAATAGATGGTGAATTAGAGTGTCTGTTTTATAATTTAAGTTCTGCTTTTTACAGGATAAAGGATTGTTCTCACAAACCGAGGAAAGAATACGTCGCCAAGCCTCGTACTACTCTGGATTTCTCCTCCATCAGCGAGAACCACAACGGAGGAATTCACAGTGCTCGTTCTCCAGGTGAGTTCTGAAACCAAAACTTGGCCAAAAATGTCACTCAAAAATGGAAATCCACGTTTCTGGGCATGTTTATACTGCTTTTAAAATGCTTATTCAAGCCTTAATAAACATATTTTGTGTCAATTTATTCAAGCTTTGCAATGTAGAAGTGCTTTTTTATGAATTTAAAGAGTAAATTGGTTACTAAATTTGTTTATTAAGGCAAAATTAAGTTTGGTTGAATGTTTTGATGACTATTCTTAAGAGTAAGCTACAAAGTAGCTAAAAAATAGCTAAAGATTTGCTAAAAATTAGCTAAAATTTAGCTAAAAATTAGCTTTAAAAAATCATTTGTTAGCTTTTTTGTAGTCACTTTTGGGAGAGTCCATAGTAACATTTTGAAATCATCGCCACATAAATATTTGTACAAATAATTCCTTCCAGTTCAGGTCCAGATTAAGTTTAATATAAAAAAGACAAAAATACCTCAACTGAAAGGAAATTATTGTTTATATTCTTTTGCCACAGGTTGATCAGAGCATGACATTTATCGCTAAAACATGGTGGTATGGATTATATTTCATTATGTACTTATGTAAACTTTGATAATCACTAAATAATATCAAAAGATTGAAATATTAGGCAGTCAAAAAGAATGCCTCAAAAGAAAGAATCCATATTTGAACCATGTCTGGTGATAAGTGTAAGAGCTCAATGGCGACTTCTGTCGGTCGAAATGTGAACTACTGCCACAATTTCATTGTATTTTGGTCGAATTTTCAAAACCTTTTAACAACTCTGCTATTTTTTTCCTCTTTTTATACCATGATGCTTTTTATGTTAATTTTATGAATTGAACTACTGTAACTTGTGGACTATAAGCCGCTACTTTTTCCTCCACATTCACCCCTTTTTTGTTCTAGTTTTTTAAATATTATTTTCCTAAATTTGATTATGCAGTCCTCAAATCAATAATAGAAGATATTTTTGCAATTTCCTTATTAACTCAACAAACGAAAGATTTCATTTTTACATAAAAACGACTCAAAATCTCTTTTGGGTGGGTGTGGCTTATTTTTGAAATGTCCTTATTAACTCAACAAACTATTTTTTGGTATAAAAACGACTCAAAACATGTTTGGGGTGGGTGTGGCTTATTTTTGCAATTTCCTTATTACCTCAACAAACTAAAAAAAATATTTTTTTCATAAAAATGACAAAAAAATGTGGGTGTGGCTTATACTCCCTCCCCCCAAATTACAGTATTTCCTCAATTCCCAATTTTCTGTTGCAATTCTCCACCCAAACTGACTTCCATTTTATTTCCACAATGGCTGCCATTGACAGCCCCGGACGTCTTTAAACTCACACAGCAGACAGATGATTGGACGCCACACGTCTATCACATCCACATATTTCTCCCTCATCCAACTCCTGAATAAATAACATGTCTCTTTTTCCCTCCCATAATGCTTTGCGGCGCAGGGGCCAGGTCACCAGGTGAGCCTGGCGAGGTCCCATTGCTCCGCCCCCTTTAACTCACTCACTCTCTTTTACCCCCCTCCCTTTCTCTCTCTCTCTTTCTCGTGGCCAATCGGCTTGGGCAGCGAGGTCTCCAGGTGAGACCAATCACCTTTCCTTTAAAAAATATCTCAACTTCACTCATTTCCGCCATTTTTAATTTTTTCCTACTTTCGCCATCCCATAACTTCTTCCGTTCGTCTGTCGTTGAGGGTCTCACATTTTTTTCTTCTTTTGCCCTTTGCAGCAAGATCTCCAGGTGAGCAGAGGCCACGCCCACTTCTGTCCACTCGTTTTTTCATATTTTTGGATTTGTCTGTCTAACCCTTTTGTTTTTATTCCTCTTTTCTTCTTCTTTTCATGTTTGTCTAAAGTTTGATGTTTTGGGAAATTGGAGCCACAAAAGTCAGACAAAAAGTACAATTTGGCCATATTTTGGAGGGGATTTTTTTCCCAGTATCTTGAAGGAATAAATCCATAAAAATAAACATTTGAGGGTTTTCACACTACAATCAATCCGGTGTTGCGTTTAGGTACAGCTTGTAAAACACAATACCGACTTTGTTTACAATGGTAGGAATGTTTTTACATTTTAATGTTTTGTTAACACTTTGACACCTTTTTTAACCAAAATTTGAGGAGACCAAACTTAAAACCAAATAATTTCTTTTAATCAACAAGGGATGAAATTTCAACCAAAAAAAATCTGACATTCCCCCCCAAAATAATCCAATCTTGACATACCCCCCAAAAAACAACAATTTAATGTTTTTCTTGAAATTAGTTGCAACTAAACCAAACCAAACACCAAATAATTTCTTTTAATCAACAAGAGATAACATTTCAACAAAAAAAATGTCATTCCCCCCTAAAAACTAATCCAATCTTGACAAACCCCCCCAAAAAAACAACAAATTCATGTTTTTCTTAAAATTAGATGCATCTAAAACAAACCAAAAACCAAATAATTTCTTTTAATCAACAAGAGACAAAAATTCAAAAACACCAAAAACCTTAACATTCCCCCTAAAAAAATTAATCCAATTCTCAAAATCATTATTTCTAACCTGGGCTCCACTTTCAATAAAAAAACGTCAAACTTCACCTTTTCTGAACAACCTTTTGTGTCATTTTAAAATTATAACCTTCTCCTACCTACCTCGCTAACATATACATATTTTTTTACTGTTTTCCCCTTCATCATTGCCGCCATCTTTACCCCCTTCTTCAGCCCGTTCACCAGGTAAGCACCCTTAATTTTTTTCGGGTTTTAACCATATTACCGCTATCACATTCTAATTTTATTCTCAATTTTTTGCAGCCCCCATGGACCAGCCGTCCTGCCGCGCCCTTTACGACTTTGACCCAGAAAACGAAGGCGAACTGGGCTTCAAAGAGGGCGACATCATCACCCTGACCAACAAAATCGACGAAAACTGGTACGAGGGGATGCTGCACGGCAACTCGGGCTTCTTCCCTATCAACTACGTGGACATCCTGGTGCCCCTGCCGCACTAGAGCGCCACCTGTTGGTTAAATACGAGAAAAAAATGGAAAAAAAACAACAAAAACAAACATCTCTCCCGCAAAAAGCCCGCGCGTTAAGGTACCCAAAACCGCATCAAATAAAGCACTGAGCAGCCGTATAGTTTCTAACCCGCGTTAGTGTCGTCGTCGGGATTCGCACGCCGTCGACCCTCCCACTTTTCACCCGTCGCCGCCGTACTTTGTGAACGTCAACTGCTGTAGCTAGACAAAAAAAAAACGAGAAAAAAAAACATTGCGTGGGTCCTCTTTGTTAGCAAACGAAAAATAGGTCATTACGTAATACTTTTTTTTTAAACAATATGTTTGTGTAAAAAACAACAAATGCATTTTTTTGATCCTTTTTCGTGTTTTCACTTCGTTTTACGAACTCTAAGTTTTTGAGTTTTGCATGTTTGGGGAACAAAAAGTTTTTGTGAGAAAAAAATTAAGTAAATAGCTAGCATTTTTTTATTTATTTACCAATAGCAATATAAGCCGCATGTTTTTTTGTTAGTTTTTTTCAAATTTTCTCCAAAAATTTTTGAAAGGCGCTCGTGGGATTCGGAATCTTCGCTTTTTGAGTGTTTTTGTTTGGACACGCCCCCCTTAACGGCACAAAAACGCAGAATTGAGATGTTTTACGTATGTTTACGCGTTTCTATTTTTTAAGTACGATGCGTTTTTTTTTTTTTTGGGGTCGACGATGTTCGGTTTATTTTTTTTTTTTTGTTGCGCGTGCGCAGGGGGTGATTTGAAGCGTATCGGTGAGCGTGCAATTCCACGTACGAGCCCGTCATCGGCGATGACGCGATTTTCCGCAAAAACGCGAGTTTTGATGTAACGTGAGAAGTGTGTCCACGAGTGCGTGACGTCCCAAGTGAAGTGATGACGTAATTTGACCAATAAAACAAAGCTGTGACGTAACTTCAATAACGACGGTGCGAAATATACGTTAATTTTTTTCTTCGACAGCAATAGATTTTATCTCACATTCCGGAAAAAATAATTGACAGTATTTTGATTTAAGCTAGCGTTTTTTGGTCCGTAATTATAAATCAGTGTTTTTTTTCCAAAGTATTTTTATTTTTATTTGTTAAATAAATGCGTCTGTGACACTCCATATCATTTCATGCGAAATGAAAAAAAAATGCTAATTTTTTAGTTTTCACATATTGCGAAAAATCATTTTCAAAAATATTATCGTCAATATTCGAACTCCGTTTAAATGTTTAAATTCAGATTTGCTTACCAAAGCGATCCATAAAACTATTCTATGATGACAGTATTATAAAAAAAACGCAATTTTTCTTCCTTTCCAAAGCATTTTTTGCACCAAAACAAATCGTCGTCTTATACTCAAACTTTCTTTTTTCTCTAAAAATGTTTTCTTATCTCTCTAAAAATAACAACTGCTATCACAAACTTTCTTTTCCAAGCCAATGACAGCCCTAGCCGTCCAATCCCTTTTGACTGGGCGGAGCTAATGTCGTTTATTAGCTCCGCCCACTCAAAAAAAATTGGATTTCATACAAAATTCCAACTACATTGACTTCTGCTAGCTTATACGCATCATTTTGTTTAAAAAATCCACTTTACAGGCTAACTTCATCTTATTTTTTATTTTTATTTAAGGGTTCTCTTCCCTCTTTTTGACTTAAAAAATGTATCTTTGCCCTCAATGAGGACTGGACAGCTATTTGTGTCTTTCATTTTTTTTTTTGGTGTATATGTCCGTTATTGCTCACCCACAGTAAAGTCACTTTATTTTCGTTACCACGGCAAAGTATTGACAAGATTAAATAGATGTACATATATATACAGTATATACACACGATAATATAATATAAGAGAAGAAGAAGAAGGGATTCTGTTATGCACACGATTGTTTTTTTTTTGCCCGTTTTCTTTCATCGTTGCACTTTCGGGATTTGAGGAGTGTATGCTTGATGTCCAGATTAACAAAAATGTGATGAGTCGCTGTCATTTATTCCAATAAATAAGGACAAATGGTAAGTTTTGGGTTCGATATCTTGTTTTTTTTTAGTGATAGATGGTTGTTTTGTTGGGGAAGGGGATCGTAATGTTGTGGGAAGTTTTTAAGTTAATTTGAATATGTATTTTTAGGGTTTATACTATGAGGAAATTCTCGGAAGATTTTGGAGCAGAGTAACCACAAAATTTGAGGGAATACTGTAATTGGGTGGAAAATAGGCTTTTTTGGCGGAAAATGTTGACAGTGTTAATTTTTTTTGTGTTTTATATATATGTATATAACAATGGATTATCTTCAACAATATGCGATTAGGATCTAGATATTTTTTTTGGTCCAAATTTGATAAAAAATACTTTTTTGTACATTTTTTTGTAACATTTTTTTTTGCATTTGATTCCTTCATGTAATTGTTTAACCTTTAACTTTCAACACTGCTTATCCTGGTCAGGGTCACGGGGTGCTGGGGCCTATCCCAGCTGACTTTTGAGTGACAGGCGGATGACAACCTTGACTGGTCGCCAGTCAATCGCATGGTGCATTTCGAGACAGATCACCATTCACAAGTGCAAATCGATCCCACCAAAATTGGGTAAGTCAACCTTTATTTTATTCCATTCATTCACTTTCTGTACCACTTAAGGGTTGCGGGGGGTGCTGGAGCCTATCCCAGTCTACCAATTAAATTGTCCATCCAAAAAATGACTTCTAGCTAGCTTCTGGGTAATTTAAATGGTTAAACTAGCTAGCCTAGCCTGCATGTTTATGGGTTGTGGGCGGAGTTAAACGGAGCACCCGAAGAAAAACCCACTCAAGCCCAGGAAGAACATATATTCTAATTAAACTTTGGTTTGTTTAATTAGGTAAAGTGTAAAGAATTTGGGTGTCTTCACGGTGGTCTTATCTACGTGAAAAGTCGAAATAGAGCGCCCTCTGGGGGTAACACATGGAACTGTTATGTTAGAATGACTTTTATATTGTTTTTTTTTTTTTTTAAGAGGACTTAAATTTTAAAAAGCATTCCTGGGGGGCCTCTTTCCGAGTGGGTGGGCCGGGGGGGGGGGGGGGGGGGACATGTCCGTCGGCACAATTCTTCAAGCGTCGCTTGATTAGGAGTCGGACAAAGTGGCTGATGGTGGAAAAAAATATGTTTTCATTTCATGCCAGAAAACTGCAGAGCCGAATTGAAACAAAACAGCGGTCAGACTGTGGGATGCGTATTTTTAGTCATGCGGGAATTAGCAGAACTTACCGCAAACCGTGGACACTTTTATTTTGCATAGGAAGCTTGTTATCAACTTTTTTTGTCTAATTCAGTTTGAAAATGACCTAAAAAAAAATTGACATTTTAGCTGAACATTTTTGTTTTAAGCAGTAATGTCCTAAAGTGATTGGTAGTATTGGTTTTTGTGTTTTTTGGGGTACAAAATGTGTTATGATCTGATATTCTCATGTTTTTAGCATCATATTTTTGGGAGATGCTGTCAATCAAACTAGTCCGTAAACATGAGAAACATATTTTAGTAACTGAGCAATTTTGTGTAGATAGATATTGTGTAGATAAAGTAATATTTTTTAATCATTTCTTGAGGGGGTACACAAAATCTTTAAAAATATACTTTGTCATATTGTAGATATATTTTTTTTACATTATTTTTTTATTTTTAAAAGTATGGTTATCCAATCAATATTGCCAAAAATAATAATAATAACAATAGTCATCTATTATCTACTTAACTCAAAGTTTAAAAAAAAAATTCATTAATTTGGTTCGCAGGGGTGCTGGAGCCTATCCATGTCAATTGTATAATTCAACCCTTATTAAAAAATATATAAAATCTATGACTTCACAAATACATTTTAATTTATAGAAAAAATAAACTTAAATAACCTAAAATAATATAAATATTTCTTATTTTTTACTCATTTCCCCAACATATTTTTATCTCTTAAAATTTTTGTAGTTTAAAAAAAAAATAGATTTTATCAATTATTTTTAAATTCTTTTTTAAATGCTAATTCTGCCATTAACGGGTTAAACTCCAGATAACGTGAGCATGGAACAATTTCCACCTGGATTAAGTTGCCCAACTATGACTTTAAAAAAAAAAAGAAAAGGATTTTAAAAAGTATGTGAATAAAAAAGTTTGCAACCACCCATGAAGCCGCCATCTTACGAATGTGTGTGTGTGTGTGTCATTACATGTTTTCATACATTTGCTATTCAACAGGAAAGCTGAGCTCTCAACACCCGTCACAAGTGGCTAATACCCGTCCGTCCATCCTCACGGGCGTCTGTCACCGATTGGAAATGACTAACGAGGCATTAAAGCAGGTACGCCAGCTGTCATCTTTTCTTTCAATTCAATTCCATCCTTTAAATTGTCATTATTACAAGTATAATGACATTTAAAGCTTCATAAAGTGCACAAATATTGACATAAGTATATAAATAAGTATAAATAAAGTAGTCAATAGACTAAATAAGTAGGATTTATTTTGAATGTATCAAATGATTTTGGGAGCAGGCCAAAATTTGAATGAATTTGCAGGGCAAATGTGCTGCCATTGACGTGTTTTGCATGAAGGCCTCATTTGAGGCCACTTGGGTCTGCTTGGCTCTTTGTGGCTCCGCCTCCTTTGCAAAAGTGCATTCAAGTGGGTTTTAACCAGCTCTGACAAACAAACAAAAAAGTAGATTTTTTTGTCTGCACAATTGGTTTAGTCATTCATTTTCAGCACAGTTTGGTCCATGGGGTGCTGGAGCCTATCCCTAAACTGGCCACAAGTCAGACTTTAGGCACCCAATCTGTGCAATTTTGTTCACAATTTACAAAGGTATATGTATACATGTATGTATATATGTATATATGTATGTATGTATGTGTATGTATATATGTATGTATATATGTATGTATATATGTATATGTATACTTGTATGTATGTATACATGTATGTATACCTGTATGTATATATGTATATGTATACTTGTATGTATATATGCATGTATGTATACATGTATGTATACCTGTATGTATATGTATACCTGTATGTATATGTATACTTGTATGTATGTATGTATGTATATGTATGTATATGTATGTATATGTATACCTGTATTTATGTACATGTATATATATGTATGTATATGCATGTACATGTATATATATGTATGTAGATGTGTGTATGTGCGTATATGTATGTATATATGTATATATGTATATGTATGTATACATGTATGTATATGTATGTATATACATGTATGTATGTATATGTATGTATATGTATGTACATATGTATATACATGTATGTATATATGTATGTATATGTATGTATATATGTATATACATGTATGTATGTATGTATATGTATGTATATACATGTATGTATGTATTTGTATGTGTATGTATGTATATGTATGTATATATGTATATACATGTATGTATTTATATGTATGTATATACATGTATGTATTTATATGTATGTATATACATGTATGTATTTATATGTATGTATATACATGTATGTATTTATATGTATGTATATACATGTATGTATTTATATGTATGTATATACATGTATGTATTTATATGTATGTATATACATGTATGTATTTATATGTATGTATATACATGTATGTATTTATATGTATGTATATACATGCATGTATGTATATGTATGTATGTATATGTATGTATATATGTATATACATGTATGTATTTATATGAATGTATGTGTATAATATTTTCAAAGCTATTTTTTTTATTTATGTCTTCATTCATTTTAGCGTGCCTGAGTCCGATTCCCCACCTCGGCGTTGCAGTTTGGTCATGCCCTCCTCCGACTGTCTGCCAACCAATTCAGCATGTCCTGGGATAGGCTCCGGCACCCCCTAGGTGAGGCCAAACGCTACGTGAGATGAACAAATGACTAATGGTCTCACTATGCAATTTCCCCATGCTTGATGAAATTCTGCTGAGGACGGATGGTAATTTTTGTCCACCCCGTGACGGACGTCCGGCGCCCTCCCTCCGTGGTCCACGGGCGCCAACGACAAGTTAAAAATGTCCCCACTCCCCAGGCCGGTGGAACCTGTCCACCCGCGGATCTTTTCAAGGCCATTAATCCCAGACAAGGGCGCAGCCAACGTGCTAGCTTTTGTGCTCCGCCACGCATGACCAAGAGCAAAGGTACGTACCTACCGACGTCCTCCATGCGCTATCGTTTCGGGCCACTAGGCTCACGAGGTTGGTCTTAAAAAAAGACATTATACATTGTCATTTTTGACTAATTCAAGCGTTATTTATTTTTATTTATTTTCTTACAAATAAACAGCCTTACTATACATGTTCTTTTTAAAACATTTTTTTTACTATAGAGTGTACGTCTGTTTAACCCTAACTATTTTGTATTTAAACACACCCTAACCTCTCTGGGGTGAGGGTTTATTCCTTTTGCCGTCTAGGTGTGAAACAAAAGCGTGTGATTGGTTGTCGACGGGGAGGAATTTTTTTGCGGTTATATGCGCAAGACGGAGCGTGCGTTTTGGCTTTTTGACCCAAGTACACATAATCCACCCGTGTCAGTGATGGAGGACGTACAAATCCTTCGAGTAAAAGACGCCGCGCAGGTGGCAGCCAAAAGGAAGCGCATACCGCCCGCCGGTATGGCTTTTTTTTTTTTTTTTTTTTGCTGGCTGCCGACCAAATTGGCACTGGGCAATACGTATTTGGGAAGAAAAACAAAATACCATATAACTTTTTAAAGAATAATGACCATGTATAGTAAGGCTTTTTTTCTTAAACAACGACATAATATATGTAGTAAGGCTTTTTTTCTTTAAAAAACGACAGTATAGTAAGGCTTTTTTTCTTTAAAAACGACATAGTATAGTAAGGCTTTTTTTTCGCAAAAAAACGACATAGTATAGTAAGGCTTTTTTCTTTAAAAAACGACATAGTATAGTAAGGCTTTTTTTCTTCAAAAACGACATAGTATAGTAAGGCTTTTTTCTTTAAAAAACGATATAGTATAGTAAGGCTTTTTTCTTTAAAAAAAAAACGACATAGTATAGTAAGGCTTTTTTCTTAAAAAAAACGACATAGTATAGTAAGGCTTTTTTCTTTAAAAAACGACATAGTATAGTAAGGCTTTTTTTCTTTAAAAACGACATAGTATAGTAAGGCTTTTTTCTTTCAAAAAAAAAAAACGACATAGTATAGTAAGGCTTTTTTCTTTAAAAAAAAACGACATAGTAAGGCTTTTTTCTTGAAAAAAAACGACATAGTATAGTAAGGCTTTTTTCTTTAAAAAAAACGACATAGTATAGTAAGGCTTTTTTTTTCTTAAAAAATAGACAGTATAGTAAGGCTTTTTTTCGCAAAAAACGACATAGTATAGTAAGGCTTTTTTCGCAAAAAAACGACATAGTATAGTAAGGCTTTTTTTTCGCAAAAAACGACATAGTATAGTAAGGCTTTTTTCTTTAAAAAAACGACATAGTATAGTAAGGCTCTTTTCTTTAAAAAAACGACATAGTATAGTAAGGCTCTTTTCTTTAAAAACGACATAGTATAGTAAGGCTTTTTTCTTTAAAAAAACGACATAGTATAGTAAGGCTTTTTTCTTTAAAAAAAACGACATAGTATAGTAAGGCTTTTTTTTTCTTAAAAAATAGACAGTATAGTAAGGCTTTTTTTCGCAAAAAACGACATAGTATAGTAAGGCTTTTTTCGCAAAAAAACGACATAGTATAGTAAGGCTTTTTTTTCGCAAAAAACGACATAGTATAGTAAGGCTTTTTTCGCAAAAAAACGACATAGTATAGTAAGGCTTTTTTTCTTTAAAAAACGACAGTATAGTAAGGCTTTTTTGCGCAAAAAACGACATAGTATAGTAAGGCTTTTTTTCGCAAAAAAACGACATAGTATAGTAAGGCTTTTTTCGCAAAAAAACGACATAGTATAGTAAGGCTTTTTTTTCGCAAAAAACGACATAGTATAGTAAGGCTTTTTTCGCAAAAAAACGACATAGTATAGTAAGGCTTTTTTTCTTTAAAAAACGACAGTATAGTAAGGCTTTTTTGTGCAAAAAACTACATAGTATAGTAAGGCTTTTTTCGCAAAAAAACGACGTAGTATAGTAAGGCTTTTTTCGCAAAAAAACGACATAGTATAGTAAGGCTTTTTTTCGCAAAAAAACGACATAGTATAGTAAGGCTTTTTTCGCAAAAAAACGACATAGTATAGTAAGGCTTTTTTTTCGCAAAAAACGACATAGTATAGTAAGGCTTTTTTCGCAAAAAAACGACATAGTATAGTAAGGCTTTTTTTCTTTAAAAAACGACAGTATAGTAAGGCTTTGCGCAAAAAACGACATAGTATAGTAAGGCTTTTTTTCGCAAAAAAACGACATAGTATAGTAAGGCTTTTTTTCGCAAAAAAACGACATAGTATAGTAAGGCTTTTTTTTTCGCAAAAAACGACATAGTATAGTAAGGCTTTTTTCGCAAAAAAACGACATAGTATAGTAAGGCTTTTTTTCTTTAAAAAACGACAGTATAGTAAGGCTTTTTTGTGCAAAAAACTACATAGTATAGTAAGGCTTTTTTCGCAAAAAAACGACATAGTATAGTAAGGCTTTTTTCGCAAAAAAACGACATAGTATAGTAAGGCTTTTTTTCGCAAAAAAACGACATAGTATAGTAAGGCTTTTTTCGCAAAAAAACGACATAGTATAGTAAGGCTTTTTTTTCGCAAAAAAACGACATAGTATAGCAAGGCTTTTTTCGCAAAAAAACGACATAGTATAGTAAGGCTTTTTTTCGCAAAAAAACGACATAGTATAG